>NC_135566.1:19281296-19441296 GCF_964340395.1 Glandiceps talaboti | reverse complement strand
GTGTTATTCAGCCCGAAGTAGACTACTCAAGTGCTGGCTGATAGGGTGTCTAGACATATCATATCTTACACTGTAACACACAGTCACTATAGTGCATTACTATGTACGTGTATGTGTATTTTATATACCAACTTTAGCCGAAATTCACTCTCAGTTACAGACTGTGTCACTTGAAATGTTTTCTTTCTTAGACGTGTTATATTGAATATATCAGGCTGTATGTAAGACTAAGAATGTTACTACTACATTATGCCTCCCATACAATTAATACAATTACAGGTATGTATATGTCGCTTCATCAATGAAAGGCCAAGTATTGGTGTTCGAGAGAACGGCAGATAATTCACTCAAAAGAGTACAGGTACGTAAGGAATTTGAAGCATCGAGATCGTGGTTTATAAATAGTTTCATGGTTGGTTGGTTGGTGGGTGGGTGGGTGGGTGGGTGAGTGAGTGAGTGAGTGAGTGAGTGAGTGACTCCAGTTTTGTAAAGTTTACAGCGACAATCAAACATTGCGTTCTGCAACGGCATTTTGTCGCTATAAGCTTATACTATATTTTTTATGTACGTCAGAGGGGAAAAGTGTTATGCCAAACGACATGCTAGACTTGGTTGCCAAGCGACACCCCGAGTAAATCACTGACACACTGTGTACGATTACTGGAAACGATTCTTTTTGTTTACGTTCCATAGACTATCAATGTAGGTACCGGTGTGGATAATATAGAGGTGGACTTAACAACGGGTGATCTATGGTTGGGCTGCCACCCTGTATTTCATATGTTGCAATCACATACGACGAACATTTCCAAACCTGCTGGATCACAGGTACGGCACATTAGAGTAAAGGTGACCTTGTCTTGTTGCTTCTCATTGTAACACCGAAAAAAAACATTCATGGTTGGTCGCGTTTGTCTGTCTGTCCGTCTGTCTGTCTGTCTGTTTGTTTTAACAACTGTACAATGTATGTGTATGTGGTGATTGAACTTTCTACGCATCATCCTATCGACAGTTTGAATTACCTTCAGTGAATAAAAAGTTTTTTGGACTTAGGATTTCCAGGTGACTAATTTCAGTAACTGTTTTATCATTTTTATGTTACGGTAAATTACGCAAGATATAAAGTTCATCTAGGTTTCATTTTCGCTTTTATTGCAGGTACTACGGGTTCGCCTTAATTCAAAGAGCGCCCCCTACACCGATGTAGATATTAAAGAAGTCTTCATGAATGACGGGTCGTTGTTGAGCGGTGGAAGTGTGGCACGTTTCTATGACAATAAACTGCTTATTGGAACTGTTTGGGACAAAACGGCATTTTGTGAAATCTTAGCTTTTTAGATTGGACAGCTAGCTCAAGCTCATTTGAAGTATTGTAACGTGATAATATCCCTCACCAAATGGAATCATATTGTATACAAAACCTGGTTTTGTCCAATGTCAAAGTTATTTTAAGTAGTTTGTGTATAATTATTTCATGTATTTGTGACGTCACACCTCTTTGTGACAGCGTGAATTGTAATTGGCTTAAATATTAGTTTATGTTTTGAAAGTTTTCAAAATGTAAAGAGTGATAGTTATAAGATTAACAGACATCAGCATCGTCAGCTAAAATAAAGTAAAAACAACAAAATATACAATACGCTAAGGATTAAAAAGAATTGTTTGATTCCGGTTACCAAACCCCACCTATTTTTTTTTATAACGACCCTAATTTTTTTTTATATATTCGAGAAAAAAATAATAAAATCGCGAAAATTGTGAAGTCTAGCAAGATATAGTTGATGCGGAAACTGACATCAACTTTAAAAAGACAATATAAAACTGTTCTCCCAATCTGTAATGGCTGTACATCTGATGGGAAGAAACCAATAACACAGCGACCATATGGAAAACAACGGAAACCATAAGTACCTGAACTAGACACTCACATATGAACAAATATATGTAACAAAAATAAAATAAAAAGTCTACCTACCCTATTCTAAAATTGATCATAATCGGAACCTTTGTAGGCCTAACGTCCTAATCTTATTTCAAGACAAAAAATGTCAGCTAATATTGGGGATTCGCTTCCAAGAACATTTCTTTGACTCGACGTGAGTAGAATTTTTCATTATCGGTAGCAAAACTACTTACAGCTGATTTGACAAAATAAAGAACGAAAATGTTGACGTATATATTGATAGACTACTAGTATTAGTTTCAAAGTTAGTTTCTAAGTTTATTTCACTTGTGGAAGCGTACAGTAAAGTACTCGGAGATTTTACAATCTTATCAATTTTAGTTTTATATTAGTATTTACTGTGCTCCCAAATACAGACAAAACTGTTCACTTCAAGTACACGTAATTATAAGTCTCAAACAACAACAATAACACTGAATCAAGTATGTTTAAGTTTACATGAAACTCTTTTATTGAAAACTGGCTTATACACTGAGAAAAAAAGAAGACAGTTGGACAGTATGTACAAAAACATAGACTTAGAAATCTTACTTGACTGACTGTGAAAATGTTCATTTTTATGCTAACCGAAATGTTTGAATTTGTACAGGAGAATGCTACAACTTTTACAGGGATAATTAAGCTATGTTCTCTTTTAATAATGTGAGATGCGCCTCAGAAATAAAATGGTTTAAACTTTTTCTGGGTTACTTTGTTAAAAGAAAACGCCAACTTATTTGCTGTTACATGTACAATCAAGAAAAAAACATCAGGGGTAACCAAATTATGGAAATAGAGGTCAAAGTTGAACCATTTTAGAATCTAATATGGCCGGTGAATACTGCGTTAAAACTCATAGACTAGAAAGTCCAACATCTATGGTTTCACTCTATGAGAAATTTACATGATTTCCTTGAAAATTAGAAAGTGGGTCCTCAAATTTGTCTACCACAATCTCACTTTCATGTGGCAAAGTTTGGAAAGATTGTACGTGAACTTACTTTTTCAGTGAAATGTGTCCCTAAGGTACATTCTACCTTAACCCTCAATTCACATGTTACAAACTGGTAACACCCTTCTGAACAATACACATTCCATAGCAATGGAAGATTTCTTTCCTCATATATGAAATAACAACAAATTATTCCTTTCTTACAGAAAGCAAAAGAAAGACAAAAAAGAAAGCCATTTCACTGTATGATTACAATATGCTTCTCACTGAAGTTCAACAAGGTGAGAATATTATAGTAACACAGAAGTCAGGCCAGACCTGTAGAGTAACATTCCCAGTATTGAAATATATATTTACATTTGAATACTTTAAAGATGCACTATATGTAATTGTAATGATTTTTGAGCTGTTTTCGTTAGATGTAATGACTTGAATATTGTATAGACCTAATAGTATTGAATCACCTGTAGGTAAATGTATTTATGACACTGGTAATCCAGCCTTCAGTTTACTAAGATAGATACAAACTAAATCTATTGTTCTTCAATGTGGTAGATTACACAAGTGGGAGATAGCAGTTCCTCTGGTGTGTGATTGTAATCACCTTGTGATCAACAATGTGTAAACATTCATGTAACTCTAAATAAACTAGTTTTCAGAGACTCCCCTACCGAGACAAATTACACCAACTTCCACTCAATAGCTTATCACTGCTGTATCAACCTGTTATGATAATAGTTTTAGTTTGTGTCTATCTTAGAAAACCAAAGGCTCACTTATCAGGGTTATATGTACCTGTATACATAATATGTACAATAAATCCAATCAAATTGATTTTTGGGTCAACACCCTAAAAACAGCATTACTGTACGACCTAAGGATACAATCAACCTCTAATTAACATATGCAATGTCTGATTATTAGTATTTCGACAAGTTTTGGTGAATAAAGTGTTGGTTGTCTTATCAAAAATAATCCTCCAGTTACAGCTAATGCAGCTCTAATCTTAGTGTCTGGATAATAAATAGTCTCAAAATATACTTACACAATTATATAGGAAACAATTACTATCCGTAGATTTATCGCAATTTGTATAAAATGTGATCAGGTCACACACAAATTATACAAACCTTCCAATGGAATTCAAACAAATAAAAAAATATTGCTTATGTTTAAATAGTAGCAAAGTTATATGATGCTTATAATATGAAATAGAAAAAATACACAATAACTATCAGAGACAAAATTGAATTTCCTGTCAATTTCAACAAGTCAAAACTTGACTCTCGGCTTGGACTTGATTTGGGTAACGACCTATCATAACTCACACCTTAGAATGATTCTCTCACTATCTGCCTTTAACTAAGCGTTGGCTAGAAAGCAGGCACAAATTTTCACTGTTTTAAATCTACCCACTGTGTCATATGATGTAATTACTGTAACCATATAATTAAAATGAACATGGAGAGTGGAGCTGTGTGACATTCAATGGTAATCACATCCATCGCTAGTCTTGTAGTAAGACATTGGATCTATACTTTGGAGCTTACTGAATATAGCTCACAGGTAATGAGTACTTCTGTCTAGATGCAGCTAGCGCCCTCAGTAGTGACCTTTAGTCACCTTTATAGTAAGCACAACAGCCAGAGGGGTCTAGCAACAAGACTTTTGCATCTCCACTCACAAAGGGACAGGTTTCATGCTGGACTTAGACATATCTAAGCCTCTGTGAGTGTGGGGAGGGGGTGGGAGTTAAGCCACTGTTGTTTGACAATGTCATCTAATTGTAGATTTGAATACAAAACTGTTAGCAACATTCTAGGCATGAGTTTAGACAGATCATAGTTAAAATCAACTACAAATCTAGAGTCTAGGCTATCTCTGCCCTACACCTTTGTACATATAGCATGATAATATAATATTTTTATAGTAACAACCAGAACATATAAACAAAAAATATGAACAAAGAAAGAGTGACACTGAATTTCCTGAAGATTTTACAAGAACAGAAACACACATCCTAACTTGATCTCTCTTCCTCTTTCCTCATCATAAATAATCTAAACAAATCATATGATTTGTTCATTGTATATTTATCCATAGACCCTCTACACAACTGCGTTTCTGATATTCCTTTGCATATGATAATCACTTTAGGGCAACTTGTTTTGAAAGTAGAGGGTCAATGATTTATCCATATATTACACCTTATCACAATGCTAGTGAAATATTGCCACCTGGCAGCATAGGTCCAGCTTCAGGAGGATTTAGGGCAGCCAATAGGGCTTTCAGACTCTGGCAATTTTTCACGACATCTGGAAATTCTTCAAGTGTCTGTGAATTGATAACAAACAGATGTATTACAATTGATTTATAAAGTAATCTTGTATGCTAAGATAAAGTGAATTCATCTTTGAGCACCAGAGTAAATTTTCTCAAAGAAAGTTGTTGCCACAGATATTAAAGTCTGGTATACAATTGAAATGAATGAAGATGTATAAGCCAGGGTACAATAGTAGATATCGGAAATAAACTTGACCTTGTGAGTTTTAGAAGTTGGTTGCAGGGGTACTGAGATTCCAGAAATAAAGTTGACCTTTTGAGTTTC
This sequence comes from Glandiceps talaboti, assembly GCF_964340395.1. Classification (NCBI taxonomy): domain Eukaryota; kingdom Metazoa; phylum Hemichordata; class Enteropneusta; family Spengelidae; genus Glandiceps; species Glandiceps talaboti. The sequence continues at coordinate 19,435,794 of NC_135566.1, read as the reverse complement.
AGAATTAGGTAAATGGGGTACAAGATAAATGTTATACTACAAACACAGCATTAATTACTACTTGGCTAGTACTACTGTACAATATATAGTATGTGTATTTCAAAGTTTTACTTCATTCAATTAAAACCAACAACTAACCTGACGTATTTGTTCAATCATTTCATCCAATCTATATACTTCTTCCTCAGCTTTCTTCCAGTTATCCTCCAATGTTTTACACTGTATATTTACACCAACACAACAACAACAACAACAACAACAACAACAACAACAACAACAACAACAACAACAACAATTTTAGTGTGAGTGACAAATCATATAGGGTCAGTGGGTGCTAACAGTTCAATAACACTTTACAAAATTTATATTTTGAGGAAAGCGATGTCAGAGGTACCAAGTTTATTTTTAAAAGTGTAAGTTGTTTTAAAAGCTTTCAATAGTATATCTTGACTTCCTCATCAGGTGTATCTGTATACAATGCATGTCTTAAATTTTTGCTATGGGAGGTAAGTAGGTAAAATCTATCAGACTTCCCCTGTCATTTTAATGGGGTTCCCAAACAAAATCATGGTATATTGCAGGGGATATGCCATTATGCCACTTTACACATTTCCCTATTTCTGTTACCGATGGTGGGGTTTCGTGCAGCATAATTGACATTTTTGAACGCGGAGTCTAGAAATGCTGTTACCAGTGGCGGGTTCCACTTAGCAAAAAACATTATGGAGTGATCTTTACCAGGCAAGATCAGACTTTGCCACTTCATGTTCTCGCCATGTAGCCGTCTGTGGAACTATATAAATCTGATTGAGAATATAAAATCTTGTCAATACCTTATCTTGCCTTGGAAGCCACTAAAAATATAAATCTTACATTGTTCTTGGAAGATTTAGGTACAACCAACTACAGGCAAGCATTTACAAGTGGAACTTCTTACAAACAGGGAAAGTAAACAACTCATGAACTTGATACACTTAGCACAGCATGATAGAAGTACAGAGACAAATGTATGATTTGATAACATTAACAACAGTTTTATAGCTTTTTTACATGTGCATGAAATGCCAGGGGAACTTGACATCCTTCTGTCAAGCCCTGTTTGTCACAAGTTCCACCTGTAAATGCTTGCTTGTTACTGGTTGTATCATAGGAATTAGAAACACATCAGTTGTACAGATAGCACATTTACAATCTGTATGTCTATAACCTGTGACAACCTATCAAAATCTTACCTGTCTCGTTGACCTGGTGTTCATATTTTTATAATATTCATCTTTTTCAAGCATTTGCAGTTTCAATCTTTCAACCTTGAAAATAAAATAAACAGACAGCAGTAAGGATCTTGTTAAAAACACCTTTGTCCAATGAATGCCTAAGATATAATGAGATGTAAAAATATTTGAGTTTTCTTTGATGGCAAAGTGACAGCAAATATTTAGAGTTTATTTCTAAAGTATGGTCTAATTTTAAGGGGAATGGAAGTGTGGCTGGAACTGTCAAAAATTGTTTAGGGTATCTAAAGCCTTGGAAAAAGTATATTCTGGCATCTTTGAGTTATACATCTCTGGAAAGAGAACTAAAATATGGGTTTTTAGCATTCAAGGTTTCCTTTAAATCTCTTGGAGCTCTCCTCAAATGTGAATTGAACCCTGGGTAATAGGTAACTGACACCACATTGCACATGCACTTTACAGCATTATTGGTATTGCATAAAGAAACTCTTTCTGAGCTTGCAAGGATGCAAATTGAACCCTGGGTAATAGGTGACAGGTACCAAATGAGTATGGTTTATTATGACACAGTGTAAGTACATCACCCATGGGGTCATTCCTGAGCTAAAATATGTGCATTTTGAATTTTCAAATCATTCTGTTATTGTCCATTTACAAACTAAGACTTCATTTTAAAAAGAAAATGGATCATTTTGAAATTTTTTTGAAAAAGATCCACTTTCAGCAGCACATTCAAATTAATTTTCTATATGCGTTTTTGTTGTGTCTGTGTACACAGTAGGTGCAAATGTAATGAAATGGTTGTGTTGTCATTTGGAAACAGGATTGTGTAAATAAGGGGCCTTACTTCTCTCTTCAAGAGCATCTTGTCTCTGATATATAAGCCTTCCTTTGAGTCCATTCCTTGGCTATGTAGTACATCATCAAGTCGTTGGAGCACCTCCTCTAATTCATTCTGTACTATCTCCTTCTCTTTGCCCATTAACTTCATCTCGGATGTCATCTTGTCTATTTCTTTAGTCAGTTTCTACAACAGGAAAGATTGTAATGTTGTGAGTAAATATGTCAGTTATCGCAGGAAACACTGCAGTGCTGTGAGTGAATACATCAGGAAACTACTGCAATGCTGTGAGTGAATACATCAGGAAACTACTGCAGTGCTGTGAGTGAATACATCAGGAAACTACTGCAGTGCTGTGAGTGAATACATCAGGAAACTACTGCAATGCTGTGAGTGAATACATCAGGAAACTACTGCAGTGCTGTAAGTGAATACATCAGGAAACACTGCAGTGCTGCGAGTGAATACATCAGGAAACTACTGCAATGCTGTGAGTGAATACATCAGGAAACTACTGCAGTGCTGTAAGTGAATACATCAGGAAACACTGCAGTGCTGTGAGTGAATACATCAGGAAACACTGCAGTGCTGTGAGTGAATACACCAGGAAACACTGCAGTGCTGTGAGTGAATACATCAGGAAACTACTGCAATGCTGTGAGTGAATACATCAGGAAACTACTGCAGTGCTGTGAGTGAATACATCAGGAAACTACTGCAGTGCTGTGAGTGAATACATCAGGAAACTACTGCAATGCTGTGAGTGAATACATCAGGAAACTACTGCAGTGCTGTAAGTGAATACATCAGGAAACACTGCAGTGCTGCGAGTGAATACATCAGGAAACTACTGCAATGCTGTGAGTGAATACATCAGGAAACTACTGCAGTGCTGTAAGTGAATACATCAGGAAACACTGCAGTGCTGTGAGTGAATACATCAGGAAACACTGCAGTGCTGTGAGTGAATACACCAGGAAACACTGCAGTACTGTGAGTGAATACATCAGGAAACTACTGCAATGCTGTGAGTGAATACATCAGGAAACTACTGCAATGCTGTGAGTGAATACATCAGGAAACTACTGCAGTGCTGTGAGTGAATACACTAGGAAACTACTGCAGTGTTGTGAGTGAATACATCAGGAAAATACTGCAATGCTGTGAGTGAATACATCAGGAAACACTGCAGTGCTGTGAGTGAATACATCAGGAAACTACAGCAGTGCTGTGAGTGAATACATCAGGAAACACTGCAGTGCTGTGAGTGAATACATCAGGAAAATACTGCAGTGCTGTGAGTGAATACATCAGGAAACTACTGCAGTGTTGTGAGTGAATACATCAGGAAACTGCTGCAGTGCTGTGAGTGAATACATCAGGAAACTACTGCAGTGCTGTGAGTGAATACATCAGGAAACTACTGCAGTGTTGTGAGTGAATACATCAGGAAACTACTGCAATGCTGTGAGTGAATACATCAGGAAACTACTGCAATGCTGTGAGTGAATACACTAGGAAACTACTGCAGTGCGGTGAGTGAATACATCAGGAAACTACTGCAATGCTGTGAGTGAATACACTAGGAAACTACTGCAGTGCTGTGAGTGAATACACTAGGAAACTACTGCAATGCTGTGAGTGAATGGGTATACACATCATATAAGTACAAATTGAGTGTAAAAACGCAGGTAAGCAGGTAAAATTTACAGGGTTCCATAGTAATTTACCGGGGTTCCGAAACAAAAATTATAGTAGATTGTGTGGTAAAGTATGCAACTTTTACTCTTTTACCCCTTTCTGTTACCAGGCTTTCCCAACCTTAGCAATAGCAACACTGTATGGAAACTGACAAACTCAATATCATAAGCACAATACTAATATCAAGTAACTGTACACGTACAGAACATTTTTTTCACTGAAAATAGAAGCTGGCTGTTTAAAATAAATTCCAAATGAAAACTTGTGTTACCTGGATATGTGACTGTTGGTCAGAGAACCTACACAGGTTGTTAGCCATCTCTGTTATCTTAGTGTTAGAGTACTCCAGTTCCTGTTCTTTCTTGTGGATTTCATTTCTCTTCTTTTTCAGTTCTTGCTGTGCTTGTTTCTCTCTCATTTCAGCTTCTTTAAGTTGGTCTTTCAGTAGATCTACATCATTGGCATACCTCTCATTTAGCTTGTCACTATTCTTAGTCAGATGATCACTGCACCAGAAGGCATGTATAAAAACAAACGCTATTAAAACAAGAGACCTACACCTTTGTCCGAGTGAGGGCAGTAACACACCTCAATACATTGACTCAGTACCTGCAATAGCTTTTTCCCTCATGCTAGAGGGTGGAAATAGAATAAACAGGTCGACTTATTCTCACACGTGCCTATAATAATGCTTGCGAAGTGTGCATAGTGGAAGTTATGATGTCAATAGTTCGAATGTTGGTCATTTTGATGATGGTCTAGGCAGTAATATTCTATTTCAGGTCTCTAGCATTGTATTTTCATGTATCTTTTTTGGCTTTCTCTGTGTAAACAGCAGGTGAAAATGTCACAAAATAGTTGAATTTCTATTTGAAAATTGAATTGTGTAAACATGGCCTTAAAAATCATCGTAATCACTGACTACCTTTATTTAAATGACAAAAATAAAGATTTGAATTCAATTTTCAATATTTTAACCAGATTTTGCACAAATTCTCTATTTAAATACGTACACATTATCACTGAGTTCCTCTATTGTTTTTCTTCCTGCTCTTTCCAACACTTGGACCATCTGCCATATATCTGACAAGATGTCTTTAACTTCAGAGACTCGGTCGCTAAGGGTAACCTCTTCAACTTCACCAGACTCATTTTCTTCATCATCTTTTGTTACTTCTTTTGGACCGGTTACAGGCTTCACAGGGTCAAATGCACTGCCAGTAGATCCTCCAATGGTGAGTCTCCTTTCAGATTCAGCAAGATCCTCAGATGACTCAATAGGAGCATCCTCATTGGCTGTGACTGAATGTTCCTCATTGGTAGAATCTGAAGATTTTTTGACAGCATCGAGAACCAGAGAAACTAGACTTGATGCAGAGTCAGAGTCTTGACTTTCTGATGGTTTGTATTTTATCACGTTGTCATCAAAACCTTCTGCTGTTAGCTGTGAAATTTAACAAAATAATTCTCTTAGAGCGTAATCAATAACATCACAAGAATTTGGAATCATTTTTAATAAGACTAACAGCATGCATATACCTTATTGATCTGATAGTGTTAGCAAAAACTTACAAATGTGGTCACTACCATCATTTGCTTACGGCTACATGAAAAAAAAATCAAGATATCTACAGACCAATCCTTGAACTGGCTAAAATGATTAAACTAATATTGTAAACAGGTGAATAAACATTCAAAAAAATGTATGCAAATATGACTAGCAACAGGAGTATGCCATGGCAACAGTCAAATGATAGTATATATGGTAAAGGTAACAGGCAAAATTGTGAGTGATCACCAAACGACTGTGACAGGCTTCCCACAGGGGCCACTCAATACAAATATAAACATCATCCGACCCCTACTGATACACAGACACAGACACAGACACAGACACAGACACACACACACACACAGACACACACACACACACACACACATCGTCCTTGGAACAAAAAAAGCTATTGAAAGTTATTGTATTGCAGGCTCAGATTTTGACACATACATGTGTATTGATTCAAAGTTACAAGTGATATGTGTGTACACATACAGTGCCTGCTTGTGGGCAGGAATGTGGTATTGTTTATATTTGTATTGAGTGGTCTGTGGGAAACCTGTTTCTTATCTATCTAAATTGTTCTTGGGGAACAAAAAATGTGTATGATTGATATGCGCAGTCATTTGGCAATCCCTTGATATTTTACCTGTATTTAGGGTTTTCTGTACTAATTTCAATGATGCTGGCTAGGAGTTTCACTCCTTGGACATAACATTGACACAAAGATAGACATATTTCAACTCTGGACTAACAATAACAGAGACACTGCACACACAACAGGATCCTTTGCCCAATCACATTGAAAGGTGATAAGCATTGCTATTCTTTCACAGCGCAGTAAAAACAGGCTTTTGGTGAAATCATCACACATGGACTTGATGATGTTTAATGGCTTCAATTGTTGACCTTCCAAGTGATAATCAACATGGTAACTTATCTACTTCTATGTCACCCCTGTGCTTAGCACCACTACAATAGTTTCTTTTGCATCTGATGTTGTCTGAGTGTGTCATCATTTGTACTATAAGTTCAATAGTCAGTGGTGTGTCATCATGAGTTGCACAGGAGCTTTCATTTGTTTCTGTTATTTGCAGCCCCTCCCCCCCCCCTCCCCGAAATTGGCTACAACATTTTATTAATGTTAACATTGGCTGTGTTTTTTATAAAGAATAAGTGATAATGGTGGAAATACTACAGTACCATCTCTATGACATGTTTAAACAACTCACCTTATGCTGACCAAGTGTATCCTTGAGAATTTGGGTCATTCGAATGGTTTCTTCTCTTAGGTTAGCTATTTCAGCTGCAGCTAGGTTGTTTTCATTGGATTGTTTATATAACATCCATTGTGCATTTATCTTGATCCTGTCTAATTCCAATTGACAATCCTGTAATTGCATTCTGTAAGAAAAGACACTCTAAATGTAATCAATCTGTAAACAATGTTACCATGGGCACTCTAAATGTAATCAATCTGTAAACAATGTTACCATGGACACCCTAAATGTAATCAATCTGTAAACAATGTTACCATGGGCACTCTAAATGTAATCAATCTGTAAACAATGTTACCATGGGCACTCTAAATGTAATCAATCTGTAAACAATGTTACCATGGACACCCTAAATGTAACCATTCAGAAAACAATGTTACCATGGACACTCTAAATGTAATCAATCTGTAAACAATGTTACCATGGACACCCTAAATGTAACCAATCAGTAAACAATGTTACCATGGGCACTCTAAATGTAATCAATCTGTAAACAATGTTACCATGGACACCCTAAATGTAATCAATCAGTAAACAATGTTACCATGGACACCCTTAATGTAATCAATCAGTAAACAATGTTACCATGGACACCCTAAATGTAATCAATCAGTAAACAATGTTACCATGGACACCCTTAATGTAATCAATCAGTAAACAATGTTACCATGGACACCCTTAATGTAATCAATCAGTAAACAATGTTACCATGGACACCCTATAATCAATCTGTAAACAATGTTATCATGGACACCCTTAATGTAATCAATCAGTAAACAATGTTACCATGGACACCCTAAATATAACCAATCAGAAAACAATGTTACCATGGACACCCTAAATGTAATCAATCAGTAAACAATGTTACCATGGACACCCTAAATATAACCAATCAGTAAACAATGTTACCATGGACACCCTAAATGTAATCAATCTGTAAACAATGTTACCATGGACACTCTAAATGTAATCAATCTGTAAACAATGTTACCATGGACACCCTAAATGTAATCAATCAGTAAACAATGTTACCATGGACACCCTAAATGTAATCAATCTGTAAACAATGTTACCATGGACACCCTAAATGTAATCAATCAGAAAACAATGTTACCATGGACACCCTAAATATAATCAATCTGTAAACAATGTTACCATGGACACCCTAAATGTAATCAATCTGTAAACAATGTTACCATGGGCACTCTATGAATGTAACTAATTCATGACTTTATTTAACAAGATTGTTGTCTTACCCAAGTTGTTCAACTGTACAAGTAAGTTGACAGCATTCTTCAGTTTTCTCAAAAACCTTGACACGTTGCCGTGCCAACTCCAAATCATCAACTTGCAGTTTCTCTTCTGTTTCTTTAAGGGATTCTGCCAGCATCTTTCTTTCCACTTCTAAGAAATCTAAACTGTCTTTGTTCTGTTCCTGTACAGTCTATAAAAACCAGAGACAACAAAATGCTGATGTCAAATACAGCTGGCTCACTTCATAAACCAATCTGATTAAAATCGGATGTAGTGAATTCGGTGTAATTTTTTTAAATTTAGCTCTAAGTCCTCAAGTTTATTGTTTGTTCTTTTCTGTTCCATGAGTGATCACCTTCTTGCTTCATTTGACAGGAGTTGACATTCAAATCATGTGCACTGAGTAACCCACTCAACCAATGAGAACGCATCTTATGCCGAAATTTATAATGGTACAGTATTTCAGAACACTCTATTTGAACAGAGCTTAAATGCAAGGAACAATGTAATTGTTACTATTTTGGTGGTTTTGGTTTCAACACCAATCCTGGAGTGTTAACTGTAACAGTGTAAGGTAGATTTTAATTGGCTACGTGTACATGTGGGATTTGAATAATACTTCTGTTTTAGTCTGTTGAAACTAAAAGGTATCTATTGCAACCATATATTTTCAATATACCAGTCATTCGTCAAGAGTTTAAATGACAAAAAAAGACAAATGTCTACAAGTGCTCTGTACGTCTCACCAAAAAAAATAGCCTACATTCAAGTCGTGTGGAGATTTTGGCTATGTCCCCTCTTCATGGAATTACACCTAGAATACCGTGGCACACAGCAAGGGTTCAGCTCCTCTTAGATGTGTCTATAAGACCATCATGGAATCTATACCTTTGTTATCATCATTGAATATGTTTATGTTGTACTTCTCTACTCTCCTATAGGTTTGTAATATTGTTAAAGCCCAAGCTAAATAGCTACCGGGTATATATAACTGAAATATTTCCAAACAATTTTGCAAATTTCTAATTCTTGACTTTTTAAAAAGTCATATGATAAACAAGTGAAACAGGCATGTATATGATAGCTGAGTAACCAAAGTGTATTAATATCTATCTACATTTTCAATTTGTTACAAACCAATTAAATCTACACCTGAAAACCTGATTCTATGCAACACCAACATTCACCCCCCCCCCCTCCAAACCACTTGACACTTTAAAACCCACTGGAATGTGATTTAAACAATCACATTCCCTTGTCCCTACAACTCTAATCCCCCCTCCCATGCCCCCCACAGTCTAACTTTGAGAAGTGGAATACTCTACCTCTCCCCCCACCCCACCACCAATTGTCACTTGTCATCCCATAAGTCACTGAAATATTAGTAATTTCAATCATCACTTGCTTTCCCACCCCCCTCAACTGACACTTCCTGTCCCTCCACCCCTCAATCATCACTTCTTGTCCCTCCACCCCTCAATTGACACTTCCTGTCCCTCCCCCCTCAACTGACACTTCCTGTCCCTCCACCCCTCAACTGACACTTTCTGTCCCTCTACCTCTCAACTGACACTTCCTGTCCCTCCACCCCTCAACTGACACACTGGAACTTCAGCAACTTAATAAACTACCTCCATCTGTTCTTGAAGACACTGGTATTTTTCTTGAAGATCTTGGTATCTTCCTTCCAATGTCTCGTATTTCTCTTCAATATTTCTCTTTTCTTCAAGTTCAGCAGCTTGTTTTAGGATGAACTCTTCCTTTTCTTCTAGAAGACCTTTCAGATTCTGGTTTTCACTCTTTACTCTGATCATGTATTCTTCAAAACTGAAAATGAAATTTACTTCAGTTTTGAGTCACAAACATGTTAAACCCACACTAGCTGTAACTGGCACATTTTTTTTCATCAAAACTTGATCAATTACTTGTAAAAAGATATCAGATCTGTTAATTAGGGATCAACATTATCTGTAGGTAATGTAGCAACATGTTTAAATCCTGAGCGAAAGCGTGGTGTTGAATCTATCACCATGTTAAAACTGTACAAGTTGTAACTGGAGTATCATTGTTCAATCAGACAACCACAACATATTCACTTAAAATTGTAAAAATACCGAAAATTAGACATTGTACATTTGAACTAGAGGTTGATATTATCCATAAGCAGTACAGAAACAGGTTGAAATAGTGATCGCCACTGAGGGCGCTGATTTTTGGCTGCGGACCCATTGGTTAAAAAAGGATAAAAAATGAAGAGCATGTGTAGATGATAATAATGATATATTATATTAACGTTCCGAATGACAAAGAAATAACAACTAAAATAAAAAGTAAACTTTGAACCATTTCTTGTAGTTCTTGTATTAAATTTCCCAAATTTCAGCAAAAAATGATCATTTTCATACGGATACATCCTTATGGGGTTCTTACAATCACACAAGTTTTGCTAATCCTGTCGTAGAGGGCATCAAATCTTTATTATTCTGCTAGACTGAAGGAATATAATGTCGGTTGTGTCATGAAAATCAAAAGTAGGGCTGCCCTTAGTCTTAGTTACCCAGACTCTTGTTGTTGGGGGTTACACCCGGCCCAGACTCTTGTCATTGCTTTAAATTACCTTTTAAATTCCTCTTCAATGAATGTGTTCATTGATTGGACTTGTTCTTCTGCTGTTTCTGCTCTCTGCCTCATTTCATTTGTCTCACATTCCTGTGCCTGTACAACTTTGTCCCACTCTAAACGCTGATTCTCCATTGATTCTTTGACTTCAATATTTTCAGTCTCGAGTCTCTCTGCTTCAGCTGTTGCAATCTCCAACTCTAAGTTCACAGAAGAAGAAAAATGAATGAGCTGAGATCAGTGTATACTATGAGGTTATTACCCGATATCACCTTTTCATTCGTCATAACGCCGTGAGTGCAGTTTCTGTAAAGTTGATAGGCGAGTGTCACATTACAGAAACTGCACGAACGGTGATACAACAAATGATGAGGTGATATCAGGTAATAACTGATTTATCATATGGCTATGCCAAGGAGTTCAAAGGGAAATTACAAAAATAAAAAGAGCATGGCTTACTATGCAGTGTGCTTAGTGTATCACACAACTTGTTATCAGTTGACATACACGTACACATAGTTCGCTGACCATGCTCAACCTGCTCCAACAATCATCAATTTTCATCAGATTTTGGTGTAACTTTCCATAATTATTTCGAAATACTATATTGTATTAGAGTAAGTTCTCTAAAAGTTTCAGAAAATGCTTTAATATGTTAATAAAACTAGATGGTCGCTTGCAAGCGTAACTACTGCAGTACCATAGTGTGGTATGGGTAGCATACACACTTTGCGTCAGTGGATGGCTAATACAGTCATACATGTGCCCGCGATACCATTGCAAAATGTATGTACCTGTACAATGTTGTTATGAATTTACAATCATAAATAGTATCATTTGGGTATGGATATTTTCGTCAAAATTTCAATGTTTTGAAAATTCCCCAGTGTTGTGGCATACGCGATATCGCTAAATTCAATATCGAAGATCGGTCGCCATTTTTAAAAATGTTTGTTTATGTTTAGAATTGATGTGTTTGTCTAATCAGGTGTTTTCTCATGACGTTTAACGTGAATATCATGACGTTTAATGTTCCATATCAGAAGTGACATTTCGCACTAAACGCCATCAAGAACGATTGATTGATCCCGGCATAGGTATGTATGATAATATTACATGTTATAGGTTTGTTTATTTAAAAAGTCAGTTTATATGTATTAGATGAACAATAAATATTCATGATTCCCTATTACCTATAGATAATCAATCATGAATATGCATTGTTCATCTAATACATAATGTATGTCTGTTAACTCCCATGAGGCAACACTGGACCATAGATGTGAAACAAGTTTCACTTTGGTATTTTTTTGGCAATTATATGAAATTTTATGCGAAATCATGAAATTACTCTAAGGAACCTAAAGTTTAAGAGAGTGCATTTATTTCCTGGAGTGGTGTTCCCTTTCAACATACACATGGTATGACAGTTTGTTTGTCTGCTCATTCATAACAAGACCTCCTTGGTTGAACGAAATAAAAAACAGTTATTACCTTCTTTGTGAGCATTGACCTCTGACACCAAGTTAGCTATTTCAGTCGTAGCTTCAAATAACTGAGCTAATGTATCTTCATAGTTTAATGTAACACTCTTCAATTTCTTCATTCCTTCTTCAGAAGTTTTCATTTTCTGCTCAACTTCTGTTACTTGTCTTTCTAGATTTGTTTCCTGTTCAGATAGATTGTACTCCTATCATGCAAATCAAATTATCCAAATTAGAAATGTGGTGATAAAGTGATTGCTCATTCAAACGACTAGTATTGAAGAAATTAAAAGTAAGCAAATCACTCCGCTGATTAACATATACAGTGTACAGTCACACTGTTCAGTGGACATCGTTGACACAAAGTAAGGGACACAATTCTGTGTGCTGTGTCTGTCAAGTTACACAGGCTGTCATAAAGAGGCTAGTGGTATATAACAATGAACAATGCCAAATCATTACAGTTATGCACACATTGCAATGCAGATTCACAAAAACTGTATAACTTGAGTTGCATCTCACATTATGTATGAAAGATTAGCTCTTTCAGAGGCCTATAAATGGCTGCCCAGGATTAAAACTAGGAATATGAACTCAACTTACTCAACTAGTGAGATGATTTCTACAAAAAGTAGAAAGCCTTGCAAAATTTAAATGGTTCTACTATAAATGATGGTATTAAATGACCCCCCACTAAAAGTAAAATAAAAGACCTGATCAGTTTCAAAAAATCTTCGTAAAAAGATAAACAAGGATTTTTTTCGATGGAGCATAAAACTTTTGCTTTGAATGAAACTTTTGTCAGAAACTTGATAAAAATGCAAAGCCCAACAAGTTCTGTAGTCATGGTTACAGTATAGACCATCACCCTACGTGAATACCAAGGATGGCATTCAAAGTATTTACTATAGTTAATGAAGCCTAAAGCAAACAATCTGAATGGAAACAAAACATGTACCTTTTCTTTAAGACTTTCGTCTTTCATTAGGAGATAGAATTGTACTTTCTTCAGTGCCTCAAATTCTTCCTTCATCTTGGTTGCTTTTGATACCTGGTGGGTGGAAGTAAAAAAGATGGTGTAGTGAGGAAAATGGTCAAAAACATTTATGAAAATGAAAAAATGAAACTATCTGTATAAGCAAGTCATAGACCCTCCATGTTAGTGGAGGGTCTGTATAAGCAAATCATAGACCCTCCATGTTGGTGGAGGGTCTGTATAAGCAAATCATACACCCTCTATATTGATGGAGGGTCTGTATAAGCAAATCATAGATCCTCCATGTTGGTGGAAGGTCTGTATAAGCAAATCATAGACCCTCTATATTGGTGGAAGGTCTGTATAAGCAAATCATACACCCTCTATATTGGTGGAGGGTCTGTATAAGCAAATCATAGATCCTCTATGTTGGTGGAAGGTCTGTATAAGCAAATCATACACCCTCTATATTGGTGGAAGGTCTGTATAAGCAAATCATAGATCCTCCATGTTGGTGGAGGGTCTGTATAAGCAAATCATAGACCCTCTATGTTGGTGGAAGGTCTGTATAAGCAAATCATAGATCCTTCATGTTGGTGGAAGGTCTGTATAGGCAAATCATAGACCCTCTATATTGGTGGAAGGTCTGTATAAGCAAATCATAGACCCTCTATATTGGTGGAAGGTCTGTATAGGCAAATCATAGACCCTCTATGTTGGTGGAAGGTCTGTATAGGCAAATCATAGACCCTCTATGTTGGTGGAAGGTCTGTATAAGCAAATCATAGACCCTCTATATTGGTGGAAGGTCTGTATAAGTAAATCATAGATCCTCCATGTTGGTGGAGGGTCTGTATAGGCAAATCATAGATCCTCCATGTTGGTGGAGGGTCTGTATAAGCAAATCATAGATCCTCTATATTGGTGGAGGGTCTGTATAGGCAAATCATAGACCCTCCATGTTGGTGGAGGGTGTGTATAGGCAAATCATAGACCCTCTATGTTGGTGGAAGGTCTGTATAGGCAAATCATAGACCCTCTATATTGGTGGAAGGTCTGTATAGGCAAATCATAGACCCTCTATGTTGGTGGAAGGTCTGTATAGGCAAATCATAGACCCTCTATGTTGGTGGAAGGTCTGTATAAGCAAATCATAGACCCTCTATATTGGTGGAAGGTCTGTATAGGCAAATCATAGATCCTCCATGTTGGTGGAGGGTCTGTATAAGCAAATCATAGACCCTCTATGTTGGTGGAGGGTCTGTATAAGCAAATCATAGATCCTCCATATTGGTGGAAGGTCTGTATAAGCAAATCATAGATCCTTCATGTTGGTGGAAGGTCTGTATAGGCAAATCATAGACCCTCTATGTTGGTGGAAGGTCTGTATAGGCAAATCATAGACCCTCTATATTGGTGGAAGGTCTGTATAGGCAAATCATAGACCCTCTATGTTGGTGGAAGGTCTGTATAGGCAAATCATAGATCCTCTATATTGGTGGAGGGTGTGTATAAGCAAATCATAGATCCTTCATGTTGGTGGAAGGTCTGTATAGGCAAATCATAGACCCTCTATATTGGTGGAGGGTCTGTATAGGCAAATCATAGACCCTCTATATTGGTGGAGGGTCTGTATAGGCAAATCATAGACCCTCTATATTGGTGGAAGGTCTGTATAGGCAAATCATAGACCCTCTATATTGGTGGAAGGTCTGTATAGGCAAATCATAGACCCTCCATGTTGGTGGAGGGTGTGTATAAGCAAATCATAGATCCTTCATGTTGGTGGAAGGTCTGTATAGGCAAATCATAGACCCTCTATATTGGTGGAGGGTCTGTATAGGCAAATCATAGACCCTCTATATTGGTGGAGGGTCTGTATAGGCAAATCATAGACCCTCTATATTGGTGGAAGGTCTGTATAGGCAAATCATAGACCCTCTATATTGGTGGAGGGTCTGTATAAGCAAATCATACACCCTACATGTTGGTGGAGGGTCTGTATAGGCAAATCAAAGAAATAATTTTACTTGAAATGTTTTTGAAAGCCAGCCTTACCATGGTTGTTCTAAGTTGTTGAAATAATTCGGTCTCTTCTCTGTACATCTTTAACTCGGCTTCAAGTTCCTCCACTCTTGCACAAACCTCAGTATAGGATTCCTGATGACTGTATTCCTTTTTCATATCCAAAATCTGTTGGAAAGTGAAATGATGTAATATTACAAGTTAAAAACAGTTATGAAAACTGGATGGTGTCAACAAAACTCAACTCAAAGTGTTTCCAAAAGTTTTGATTAGCTTTCACCCTGTTAACAGAGCATCACTTGGTCAGTAAAAATTGCTAGTTATATGTATGTTTCAGCACATGACATGCTCTCATTCGTTGAGTGAATTAACTCAGCGCTTAGATTTGGTACAGGAATGCCTATGCTGTTGTGTCAGATGTATGTAACAAGCACTCACAATTTGAACAAACGATAGTAAACGTAACAGCCAAAAAGAAATTGCAAAGTGTACAATACATCGGATTTTAATCAGATTAAATCTAGGTGTGAGTTGAGACAAGTTGTGGCCCAAATTAACTACAAGTGTAAGCATCTAGACTATTAGTGTTCATGTCATCTCAAACAAGGTTTGTATAATAGACATGTAATAGAACACATACAATAAACCACTCCCTTGGGATGCTATACCTCAAGGTTTTGACCAGCTGACAACATATACGAATGAGTGTCAGAATGAGTATACCAAATAAACTGG
Source organism: Glandiceps talaboti (assembly GCF_964340395.1). Classification (NCBI taxonomy): domain Eukaryota; kingdom Metazoa; phylum Hemichordata; class Enteropneusta; family Spengelidae; genus Glandiceps; species Glandiceps talaboti. Next base: position 19,420,095 of record NC_135566.1, on the reverse strand, counting down.
CCAAAACAAACACTTAGTTGATGTCTTGACCAATCAGATCTCTTGATTTGCAATATCAATAAACTGGTATAATATAATAAGTAATAGAGTTTCAACCATCCATTGTCAGTATATTTGGACGGGGAGGAGACTAAAGCTAGTGTTTATCTGCTCTCAGGAATATCTGCCAAGGGACAATATTTTTTAAGAATTATTATCTTCAAATGTTTTGAAGTTGTATTCATTTTCAGTTTTGTAAAGGAAAATGTCCTCAACTCTTTTTTTGTTACTGTCTAGTGGTCTCCCAAGGGCTAAATGCATTCACCTGACTATTACTGTCTAGCAGTCTCCCAAGGGCTATATGCATTCACCTGACTGTTACTGTCTAGCAGTCTCCCAACGGCTATATGCATTCACCTGACTGTTACTGTCTAGTGGTCTCCCAAGGGCTATATGCATTCACCTGACTGTTACTGTCTAGCAGTCTCCCAAGGGTGTGTGATGCATTCACCTGACTGTTACTGTCTAGCAGTCTCCCAACGGCTATATGCATTCACCTGACTGTTACTGTCTAGTAGTCTCCCAAGGGCTATATGCATTCACCTGACTGTTACTGTCTAGCAGTCTCTCAAGGGCTATATGCATTCACCTGACTGTTACTGTCTAGTAGTCTCCCAAGGGCTATATGCATTCACCTGACTGTTACTGTCTAGCAGTCTCCCAAGGGCTATATGCATTCACCTGACTGTTACTGTCTAGCAGTCTCCCAAGGGCTATATGCATTCACCTGACTGTTACTGTCTAGTAGTCTCCCAAGGGCTATATGCATTCACCTGACTGTTACTGTCTAGCAGTCTCCCAAGGGCTATATGCATTCACCTGACTGTTACTGTCTAGTAGTCTCCCAAGGGCTATATGCATTCACCTGACTGTTACTGTCTAGTGGTCTCCCAAGGGCTATATGCATTCACCTGACTGTTACTGTCTAGTAGTCTCCCAAGGGCTATATGCATTCACCTGACTGTTACTGTCTAGCAGTCTCCCAAGGGCTATATGCATTCACCTGACTGTTACTGTCTAGCAGTCTCCCAAGGGCTATATGCATTCACCTGACTGTTACTGTCTAGTAGTCTCCCAAGGGCTATATGCATTCACCTGACTGTTACTGTCTAGCAGTCTCCCAAGGGCTATATGCATTCACCTGACTGTTACTGTCTAGTAGTCTCCCAAGGGCTATATGCATTCACCTGACTGTTACTGTCTAGTGGTCTCCCAAGGGCTATATGCATTCACCTGACTGTTACTGTCTAGTGGTCTCCCAAGGGCTATATGCATTCACCTGACTGTTACTGTCTAGTGGTCTCCCAAGGGCTATATGCATTCACCTGACTGTTACTGTCTAGCAGTCTCTCAAGGGCTATATGCATTCACCTGACTGTTACTGTCTAGCAGTCTCCCAACGGCTATATGCATTCACCTGACTGTTACTGTCTAGTGGTCTCCCAAGGGCTATATGCATTCACCTGACTGTTACTGTCTAGCAGTCTCCCAAGGGCTATATGCATTCACCTGACTGTTACTGTCTAGCAGTCTCCCAAGGGCTATATGCATTCACCTGACTGTTACTGTCTAGCAGTCTCCCAAGGGCTATATGCATTCACCTGACTGTTACTGTCTAGTGGTCTCCCAAGGGCTATATGCATTCACCTGACTGTTACTGTCTAGTGGTCTCCCAAGGGCTATATGCATTCACCTGACTGTTACTGTCTAGCAGTCTCCCAAGGGCTATATGCATTCACCTGACTGTTACTGTCTAGTGGTCTCCCAAGGGCTATATGCATTCACCTGACTGTTACTGTCTAGTGGTCTCTCAAGGGCTATATGCATTCACCTGACTGTTACTGTCTAGCAGTCTCCCAAGGGCTAAATACATTCACCTGACTGTTACTGTCTAGTGGTCTCCCAAGGGCTATATGCATTCACCTGACTATTTCGCAATCCCTCAGTCTGGTTATCATTTCACATGAAAGAACACATTTTTTTAAAAATATCTTATTCAAATAAAGAATGAAAAAAGTCTGGAGACTTGAGCAAGTCAAAAGTACCTCTTGTTTGTAATGTTTGTATCCCCTTCTCAAATCTTCCTGTAAATTTGTCAGTTCTTTCTTGTACTTGTCCTCATTGCTTGTATTCATAGATTTTAACTCCGATATCATTTCATCTTTCTGTAATAACAAGCAATCAAACTCTGATTACACTATACCAAATGTTGGTCCTTTGACTACAGGTGTGTGAGCTAAGTTAATAACTCAAGGCTTTTGATGTAACATTGAATTTGGAGAACAAAAGCACTGAAGATTTCACACAGGCCATCAGAGGGCACACTACTGTAAGTTATCACATAAATTACACTATTAAAGAATTGTAAATATACATGACAACAAGTATATGTCTTGAAGTGAATAAAATCCATTTTTACCCGCTAGTATAACATAAAAAAAAATGTGTATCACGTCAGTGATTACTTGCATCTCTGTGTTTGCATAGTTACATTTGCACTGTCATGCAATAGCGAAAACATTATTGCATAAAACCATATGCAATTGAGTGTGGGCATTCTATGTATAAGAAATCATATAGCAAAGAAATCACAGTCATGGTTTTTTAATGAAATTTGCTGTTTCAGATGGACATGAATTATGCAATAATAACAACCCAATAACATGTAGGTGTCACTGAGGGTGTCTGTTAGACTTCCACAGGCTTTGCTTGTGAAAGTACAACCACAGAGTAAACCACTGGATTTGCTAATGAAAGTACAACCACAGAGTAAACCACTGGATTTGCTAATGAAAGTACAACCACAGAGTAAACCACTGGATTTGCTAATGAAAGTACAACCACAGAGTAAACCACTGGATTTGCTAATGAAAGTACAACCACAGAGTAAACCACTGGATTTGCTAATGAAAGTACAATCACAGAGTAAACCACTGGATTTGCTAATGAAAGTACAACCACAGAGTAAACCACTGGATTTGCTAATGAAAGTACAACCACAGAGTAAACCACTGGATTTGCTAATGAAAGTACAACCACAGAGTAAACCACTGGATTTGCTAATGAAAGTATAACCACAGAGTAAACCACTGGATTTGCTAATGAAAGTACAATCATAGGGTAAACCACTGAATTTGCTAATGAAAGTATAACCACAGAGTAAACCACTGGATTTGCTAATGAAAGTACAACCACAGAGTAAACCACTTGCTTTGCTAATGAAAGTACAACCACAGAGTAAACCACAGGATTTGCTAATGAAAGTACAATCACAGGGTAAACCACTGGATTTGCTAATGAAAGTACAACCACAGAGTAAACCACTGGATTTGCTAATGAAAGTACAATCACAGAGTAAACCACTGGATTTGCTAATGAAAGTACAATCACAGAGTAAACCACTGGATTTGCTAATGAAAGTACAATCACAGAGTAAACCACTGGATTTGCTAATGAAAGTACAATCACAGAGTAAACCACTGGATTTGCTAATGAAAGTACAACCACAGAGTAAACCACTTGCTTTGCTAATGAAAGTACAACCACAGAGTAAACCACAGGATTTGCTAATGAAAGTACAATCACAGGGTAAACCACTGGATTTGCTAATGAAAGTACAATCACAGAGTAAACCACAAGATTTGCTAATGAAAGTACAACCACAGAGTAAACCACAGGATTTGCTAATGAAAGTACAACCACAGAGCATTCATACCAATCCCATAGGTACCTAGCTCTGGGACTTTATGGGTTTCTCTCATAGACTTAGTAAGTAGATTAGATACCTGTTTGCCAGTCAGCTCCAATTGTCCAATCTGAGTTAGCTGTTGACCAACTTGTTCCATAAGATCATTAATATCATGTTGTAATGCTACCTACAAAATGTATGAGATAAAAAGAGAAAGTGACAGACATTTTAAATAATAGTTCTCATATTCATAAAACTCTACCACATTTTATTGTAACAAGCTGAGTAGTTTTTTCTTCACCGTTAGTTACACTCTGATCACACTCTGATCAAATTAATTTATTCTTAATGATGTTATACATAGTATCTACCTTTTTGTAAGTATGTATATTGATTTGGGGCTAACACAAGACATGACATATTGAAAACTTGTTTTACATCCAAATATTCTTGGATAATAAGAGTGCACTCAGTCTAATACTTAGTGTTACTGCTACTAATTGCCACACACCCACACGGTGAGTAACCCATCAGATTGGTGGAAAGTTCTGTGAAAATCCACCATTCTTTTTTCCAGACTGGCAAATGTATTCCTGCAAAGTTACCCAACGATGTGTGCATGGTGTACATAATACATAACTTTCATATCACCATACCCGTAGTGCATCAGGCTCCCCCATTCCTTGTCAACTTTTTAGTACAGTCCTAAACTGACTTCATAATTATGTTTATTTGTAATGGCAAATTTATAAACTAACCAAAAGTTCCTATATCTCAACATTGAAGGCACTTTATGAGAGTGCACATCGCATACATCTCAAACTCAAATATGATGTCAAAGTCCTTGAGACTTGTGAGATATACCATGTTGGGTCATTTTGTTGACTTTGCATATATTACAAGTAGAATGAACTAGCCAATCAGGATATCTAACATGTGTAACATCACAATAAAATTATTTGCATGTCGATAGAAGTAGGTTAATTGTGACTCCCTATGTTACTATATTCTAGTGTACTAAGAGAAATTGCCACCTAGGCCAGTGGGTAGCTTACAATGTAGAAGGGAATGTAACCAATCTGGAGAAGTGAATGATGGATTTTCATGGCACTTTTCACCAATCGGATGATTTATTTACCATTTGGGTGTGTGGTAAGCAGCAGTGGAAACACAATATATCTAAAAATTAAAACGAACAAAATTAAAACTTTGATGACTAACCCTTGTTTCTTGTTCAATTTCTTCTCTTTTCATCTCCAATTCTGAAATATCGTGTTTCTGTTGGCGAATCTCGGACTGGTATCCTGATTTCTGAACTCTTAGGCTTTCTACTTCTTTACGCAGTAATTCGTTGCTAATAGAAATGGCTTCTAGCTGACACTGCAATTGACACGCATCTAGCTCACTAGTAGTGCCTTCATTTAAATAACTGCAAATAATAAAAAAATATATCATGTTTTATAGGTTTTTTTCATCTTTGTTGTACAGTGTTTACATCAGATCAATTGTACAACTTTTACCTCGGTGCGAGAGCCCTAGTAACAGCCAGTGGTAAAATAAGGCAATATTTGCATTAATTTTCATACCTTCTGGTGGGGAACATTTGTTAATGTTGAATGTGCCTTGGATTTAATAAATTCTTTAAAACTTTTGCTGTTACTTTGTTCAAGAAAATCTGTCCTTTTTCTGTCTGATCCAGCTTAGACACTGAAGAAGGACAAAAGCTTTGTTCAAACATGTCTGTTTCTCCATCAAAAGAAGAGACTGGTGTATGAATAAGAAATATCTGGTATATGTACTTACTTTACTCTTGGCGTTGTTAGGGGAGTTGTCATTGTTCCTACATTTGCAGGTGTTGCTGGTGCTGGGATGTGTGGAGAACATGCCATGTCCTTGGTTGGACAAGGCATGGGACTGCATCCCTTATCCTCCTCCCTGACTTTCCTCAGAGTTGGCGTTGTCATTGTAGATTCCACAACAGAGAAATAATCATGCTGGATAGCGGTCTCAGCGTCTTGATATTGTGTAGTATGGTGGGGTGAGGTTTGACAATCTTGGTACAAGGGTTGGGGACATGGTGAAGTTTGAACATCGCAATACTGGGGAATAGATATAGGGCTTGTGCATGTACCAATGTCTTTACCCATTATCATTATTGGACTGCTGCCCTGGTCTTTCTCTCTGCTTCTTCTCAATGTTGGTGTAGTGGTGGTACTTCTGACATGGGTGACAAGCTCAAAAGGGGAATTCTGGGCATCATGGTATTGTGGCCCAGGACATGGAGAGGTCTGAGCATCGTTATACTGGGGGACAGGAGTAGGACTTGTGCATGTAGCAGTGTCTTTACAAAGCATCAATATTGGACTGGTACCCTGGTCTTTCTCTCTGCTTCTCCACAATGTTGGTGTTGTGATAGTACTGCCAACAGTACTAAATTGCTCAAAATGAAGTGGCGATGTCTGAGCATGTGCGGTAGACACTGGAGTGGTACTTATACCAATATCTTCAGTTTTTGTCTGCAGTGGGCTTGTTCCTTGCTGTCTGTCAAAGAATCGTTTTACTATAGGTGTTGTCATTGTGGAAGTGACACAAAGCAAAGTTTCTGGTAAATGTGTTGAACACTCGGCGTCATGGTATTTTGGAACTGGGATTGGAGTGATAGAGGTAACTGCATCAACTTTTGAAACTTGTACATCAGTTATCTTACTCTGTGTTGGTGTCATCAAAGAGGGTTTGGCTAAGAGGAGTTTTTCTTGAAGCTTGGGGGACATGACGTCACTTTGGCACTGTGGTGAACTGATTGTTGGAGATGAGTCTACTAGTATAGCGGGTTCTTTTTCTATATCTTGTTCAAAATGAGTTTCTGTCATCATTGATGAAGATTCCTCAAGCATAGATACTGGTGATGTAAAAGTGTCACTCATTGATGAAGTCTGCATCAGTGTGCTTGCACTAGGACTGACAGTCATCTCTGTAATGTCCGACACTACAGGTGACTCATAAGTTTCTGATTTGCAATTTTCTTTCAAATTGTCAAGATATTCACATCTAAGTACTTCTACTTGTTGTGTAACTATGTCATCAATGAACTCCTCAATGGCTTTATTTTCAACTTCATTATATGCCATCATCATCTCTGCTTCTCTAGATTCCTGTTTATTTATCAATGATTCCCCTGCAATGATAGATTCATCATCCTTCACTGCTTCCACCGCAATGATGCATTCATCTTCCTTCACTGCTTCCACTGCAATGTTAGATTCCTCATCTTTCACTGCTTCCACTGCAATGTTAGATTCCTCATCCTTCACTGCTTCCACTGTAATGATAGAGTCATCTTCCTTCACTGCAATGTTAGATTCCCCATCCTTCACTGCTTCCACTGCAATGATGCATTCATCTTCCTTCACTGCTTCCACTGCAATGATGCATTCATCTTCCTTCACTGCTTCCACTGCAATGATGCATTCATCTTCCTTCACTGCTTCCACTGCAATGATGCATTCATCTTCCTTCACTGCTTCCACTGCAATGATGCATTCATCTTCCTTCACTGCTTCCACTGCAATGTTAGACTCCTCATCCTTCACTGCTTCCACTGCAATGTTAGATTCCTCATCCTTCACTGCTTCCACTGCAATGTTAGATTCCTCATCTTTCAATGATTCCCCTGCAATGTTAGATTCCTCATCCTTCATTGATTCCACCATCCCTCTGGATTCCTTCATCAATGACTCCGCTACTGTACTTATTATACCCTGTATGTAAGCTGCTATTGACTCATCAGATGGCATTGTCTCTGGCCAACCATCATTTTGACACACCTGAAAGGAGACATAAATTGATAAAATGGAAGATGATCTGCTGATACAACTTACAGGGCCAGAGTCTGTAACTTGATGGTCTTTGGTGATTAGTCTTGTAATTTATGCAACTAAAACTTGTTGAATCATTGAATCTTGGAGAGTTTTAGAGACATCAAGACCACAGACATGAAAACAAACAAGGTGACAAACATCATATCCACAGACATGGTGAGACAGAACAGACAAGGTGACAGACATCATGACCACATACATGACAACAGACATGACCACAGACATCATGACCACCGACAGAACAGACAAGGCTATCACACTATCTTCCCTTAAGTTACAGATGGCAAGTATATTACATTGTCGCAAACCACGACCATTTTTACGGTACTGTTTTTACCGAGCCAGTCCCTATTTTAAAGTGTAGCGGAACAGCTCTGGTTTACGAGAATGGGATATCATGACATAATTGTGTTTGTACCAACTAATTTTAAAAACACCACTCTCTCAGTTTCAAAGCTTCTTTATGTCAAAAGCACAACCTGGAGAGTAACTATGTATGCCCATAGGGTTCAAAAAATAGCCACTGAATTGATTTTACTGTCTTTGATATTTTTTGATTCTTCATTTGTTATTATCAACTACATGTATGAGTCATAGATAGGACTTTTAAAAATCAGTGAGTGACCCATTTGAAAAGTTGTGATTTTTTGTGATTTTTCAAAACTATTTTCAATTATCCTTCTGTCGGTTTTAAAGTTGATAATTTTTTTATAAAATAATAAGTCTAATACTATTTTGTTTAAGCAAAGAGATTTGTTGGCAATACATGCCACAAATACAGTCTCATATTAAAACATAAACAAATAGTAAAACAAAATCATTTGTCATTTTCAAGCCCCTGTGGTATGCCAAGGTTTATATCTGGTAGGATTTTAAGCCAAGCTGATGCAAGCTAGTGGCATCATTTCAATTTGATAAACCATGTACAAAGAAGTGCAGTATTCTCCCCACACCATTCTTGTCACCCAGGCCACTATGCTTGGCAGGTTTCTGCTGTTTCAAAAGTGTTCTACCATCCTTGAGCTAAATAGTATCTTTGAATGACAATATTAATTATAATATTATTCACATGAAGACAAATAGCTGATCCCAATGTCTTCGTGCATTTGAGTTAAATATAGCTATGTCAGACAGTGTATGATTCAGTGTTGAAGACATGCATATTATATGTTTCCATTATGCAGAGTTATGCAAATTACCACATCACTGATATGTAAATTATTATGCAAATTAGCTGCAATTCCTAATATCTATCCTGAGGAGAACACACTACAAGTTAAATCTACCTCTTTTCTATGTTCCTCTTCCACAACACCTTCTACCTGAGTCAGTAAATCTTCCATACATTCTGTGATGTCATCACTGATTTCTGTGAACTGATTGGCTTGAAGTACAGCATCCCAGTCAGGTGACCGTAATCTCAGTAATTCTAGTTGGCTGGCAAGATCGTCTATCCCTAGCTGGTTATCTTCATGTTCCTAGCATGGCAAAATAAACAGGGAACAACCATATCATTATCATTCTTACACATGCAAGGTGTTCGGTATTAGCCATTACTAACAGTAACATTGTATAAACTTTCAAATTTCCAACACAAACAGTTTAGAAATCTGTATCATAATCATATCACTATCAGTGTGACTACAATTAAAGTCATCCTACCTGCAACATATTATTGCCTCAGTTGTTTTTTTAGCAGGCAGATAGCAGTAATTGTCTGATCATGGTGGAAGTATGATTGGTAACACTAACAGAGTCTTGTTTATACAGTGCAACCGACAGTCATTTGAGACAAACTAGGGATGTCCTACAAGTACTATTATGACCATCAGTAAATTCATTTTATACACAGCTTAGCCATAACATTGAAATATGAATGTTTGTGTGCCCATAAAGAATTTACATTGTAATCATTTGAAACATTTCTCCTCAATACACACAGTTTGTCTGTAAATGACTTCCTATCTACACATAAACTCAGACCACTAAACAAGACACTGTTATCAATTATGTGTGTGAAGATGTTATCAACTGGAAAGCAGGTCAAGACACAATTACATAATTGAAGTTTTACACTGGTCACTTCTTTCTATAGACCCCAAATTGCTTCTGTCAATCCAAAACGGTAACCATAGCATGTTGTCCATAAAATGTCAATGTATATACTAAACTATGGCTAGATTTTGGTAATGTAAGAAACTTTATGTTCAGTCATAACAACAAAATGACACGTGATACAAGGTCTTTTTTAATCAGCTCACCTGTGTTGATTCAACAGGACACTCTTGGAGCTTGACTTTATCAGGAGTTTCTTCTTCTTCTGCTGATGATTTGAAAGTGTCGTCAGTGTCCCTGAGAACCAGTGGGATTTTTGGAATCCTGTGAAAGAAAACACAAGAGAATAATCAGAAACCACTGCACCTACTATTTCTTATGACAATGTACTGTTTTCTATTACAAGGGGAACAGAAGTTTAGCAGGAGCTTTTATAAATGCATTCAAAAATCTGAATGTTTTACAAATTTTAAAACATGTTGTTTTGCTTTTGTGGAAAAGAAAGATAACTGAAAATTTGGCATTTTTTCAGCAGACAACATTCAGTGAAAAGTGCAGAGTTAATGCTTAATTTGCATATATGCAGATGTCATTCACTATTGTTTACGATTGTGTTCTTTCTTGACTGTCGTATCGTTCCTCCACAGCTTTCATCTTTGTGCTGGAAATACCCATGATCTATGGGTTTTGTTACTTGTTGCTCCATACTTTGGTCACTCGTATTTTCCTTCGGTGGCTGAATGAAGAAAAATATTGGAGTACTACAAGATCTAAATACACAAAAGATAGGATAGCAAAACTTCAAATTGACCAAAATAACACAAGAACACAAGAAATAACACAAGAAATAAAAATGAAGTGCCAACTGATGAACTTCATTGAATCTTGTCTGCCAAAAACAGCCAAAGTCATTAATCAGTCGTAATACATGTAACTGCAGTGCAGTATAAAGAGTATTATAGTTTGATGTATATTGTTTTATCTTCTAGAAATATTAGGATATATCTCTCCGAGTCCTATACAACAGATTTCAAACAGAATGATAACGATGTTTATCCGAGGATTTATATAGTCATTCAATCATACATGTAGTTCATTATTTTATCAAGTTGATGTATATTATTACATTAGGGACATAAAGTTTGTGTCTACCTTCTTTTGCTATCTCTTAATAAGCAACCATCAGTTGTCCCTGGTGTGGCTCCAGCAAGGTGAGGTGTTAAGGCAAGTTTTCTATCTGCAAGTTTTGCTGGTGTCTCCGATGAACTGTTTACATCCAGGGCGGTTAAGGCAGGTCTACCAGGAGTTCTTGGCTGTATGTCAACAAAATAAATCACCATAATAGTTAGAAATTGTTTATATGCAAAATCGACACCTCTATAATTATCGGTTGAAATTCTTCATCTTGATATTTTTTGTGACCACATTCTGTTCAAAACAAGTATCGTTCTGAATGTTTAGATTACAATTGCAGAAAATCATATTATTAATGATGACAATCATACTGGGAGGAATGGCTTACACAAAATTTTGAATCATTTTGTCTCATACAATGGGTGAACAATTAGTATTCATGTTATTTCAAAGAAGGTAATAGGCACTTAGGAGTCATAAATATTCATTGTTCAACCATTGCATAAAAATTTCTGCTGACTTACATAAATATTTTACTAATTAGCCCCCTGATAGTAGTACCCACATTTGTCAAATCAAGTATTGTTCATACATTTTACAACTAAAACAGGCAAAGTTCACCAGAAGACTATATGTAACATATACATTTACAATCAAAGTTGATCTTTTGCAAGCTTAGCTTGATGTTTCACTTGTTAGATAATACTAAATTTACTGCTGGTTTTTATTGAGGGGTCTAAAAAGCGGAATTAATGTATACAATACTCTCTCCTAAATGACAATCCTACTGTGTACAGTTGTAAAAGTGCTCTAATCTAGTATGTAAAACAACAATCTCAACTTAAATAAATGATCAACGGTGATTATTAAATGCATATGCTATATTTGTATGTGCAGTCTTCTGGTGAACACTCCCTGTTTTAGCTGTATTAACAAGTGAACAGAATTCATGTGTTAAGTCTTACCTGACACCACATCTTTTCTCCGTCTAGTGATTCAAAGTTTAATTAATAACTACTTCTTTTACCCTAGTAATACACACGTGTACTTCTCAACTTCTTGTTGATTCTCCTTTGGGAATATGAAAAATAATGATTTAATTCTAACAAGGTATCAAAACATAATATCAAAATAATATAAAGTTAAAGCTTTAGTTCAAACACAGGTACACAAGCTGTAACTTTACATTAATATTCGTTATCCTTTGTGAAATTACAATATCAATACTTTCTGGAAACAGTGACCATTTCAATTATTCTGATGAGTTAGATTATTTCTTTACTATATTACAATGGTAACTGGTGATGGCAGTCTACACTGACTTGATGTCCATGTGTAAATAGTCAATTACACACCTGATTACACTATGGTCAACAAAGTTTACATGTAAATTTGCAGGATTTTCGGATACAATCTTTGTGATTAGTATCAGTCAAGTTTCCATGGATATAAACACATTTACAGGTGAAGATAAGAACACATATTGTGAAAATGATTATTCCATTTATAGTCCTGCTTGCAGACGGTGCACGGGTCTAGAGTACTGACATGACCCTCAGAAAGGAAAGGACGACATACTCCGTATGCAAGCAGGACTATCCCACTTACAGCTGGGTAAGGTATCATAAATTACACAATGTATGCCTCAATCATGGCGTATTGGAAACGTTCTTTGGTTAACTTTACATGTAAACAATCACTGTTTTGAGTTGCATGTTAAATTCTGTCACTCATGGTAATTTGCTATTTATTTTCACGATGAAGGCAAATAATTTTATCATTGACCACTCCACTATCCGGTGAGTGTCTCAATCGGCAGTCTCAGTTTGAGACACATAAACGCAAGCTGGGTACACAAGTTCATCTTGTGTGAAAAATGTTTATAACTAACTGTGTCCAGTTTCAAAAAAATCACACAATTCACACATTTTCACTGTTTGAAACTTGGAAGTGTGGTGTTATTGAATAGACCCTCCACTGGAGGGTCTATGGTTATTGTAATAATTATTCTCCTTTACATGTAACGGCGCTTACAACTTATATTCCGTTCAATCATCGTCCTTCCAACTGTTGTGGTTCAATATTAGTCCTGCTTGCAGACACTGTACGGGATGTGATTTTAGGGACAATGTCAGAATCGAGTCCCGACTTACTATGTGTACGTCTGCAACATAAGAGATTGAACGGAATAATATACCGTTAGCGCCGTAAACGAATACCACTACCTCATTTCACTTCGATTTTTTTGACAAATTCGTAATAGAAAGCGAATTATTCCAAGTTATGATTGTACTAAAGCTGAGATGATATTGATAACAGCTGTACAAAATTCAAACATGTAGTGTACGTGTTCAACGCGTTGCTGTTTCATTTTGGTCGGCCATTGGCAGCCGCGCACACAAAAGCATCATAAAGACATAACACATAGTTCTGGATTGGATAAATGGTGATCATTAGTCTCAAAACATGCACTGATACAATGATTTTATTTTGAATGCAAGTAAACAGTAACGATATCTTTCCTTACCTGTTTAGCACTTTTTAAGACATCGGGCGAACGAACGTAAACTGACCATTGACTATTACTAGTCACATTACAGCAACTGTGCTGTTTTAAATACAAGCGCGAAATCTGATTGGCCAATGACATGTGTTGAATCGATTCTTCTGCAGGGCAATCCCCTTGGTATATTTCACAGAGTGGGTGTTTTTGCGGTGATGCTGGTGTTAATTTTTTACATTTTATAAGCTTTCACCAGAAAAACTCCAAATACATGAAGAATATGAGGAATTGAATTGAAATGTATGGTCTTTCCTGGTGAAGCAATACCAAAAACCAAATTTTCCCGGAGGGAGGGTGTTTGGTTCTTGACTGAAAGGAGTCACAGCAAAAATTCAATATGGCGAACTGGAAGTCAACAAAACCCATGCTTGTTTTATGTGTTGTAATGTACGTAGTAATCGGAGTGCAAAGTACTACAGAAACATGTCGAGTTATGATGGAAAGACGGGAACCAAAACGTATAAATCCGAAAGGACCATGCAGCACAATGGAAGAATTTGAATGCGTGAATCCACCAACTGTCAAGGAACTGAAACTTATAGCGACGGAAAAGGTAAACGATATCATGGATGTACAACCCGGAAGTTATAAAAGTTTATCAAAGCATTACTGATAGTATAACAGGCACTCGAATCAATCTGTATGATTTGGGGAAAAATGTATAGTCAATCAATCATACACATTGAATCGAGTGCCTTTGGATAGTATAGTATGTGGTGATCTTGTGTTAATGAGAGGAAGGGATGATAGTGTTGCCTCGAATTTGGTGTACTGTGTATTCTCCATTCACTGATGTATTGTACAGCATTTGTTTATTTGTACCCAAATAAGACAGGCACTAATGAATATATATATTCACTGACTGATAAATATATATGTATATATATATATATATATATATATATATATATATATATATATATATATATATATATATATATATATATATATATATATATATATATATATATTGTCATGCATTTTTTTTATCAAATATAAATATTGAGTGATGAACAAATCGAAATAAACTTTAGAAAAATGTAAATCAACAGAATACCACTGTCTTCAAATATATTATTACCATTATAACTTGTGATTGATTAATGCTACCACCAATATTGCATGTAGTTATGAAGTTTAGAGAGTGAAATTGCTTTCATATTACTTGTTTTCTCAGCTTGGCTTTCCTGCAAGTGAGCTACTATGGCCAGAGACACTGAAGAGGGTAGAAGACCCTATAACTTTGACTGAAGAAACATTTTTCATTGTCAGTGAGAGAAGTGAAGAGCTCTGATTATGAGATAAACTGTTTTTCTCCAAGATAAACACTGTAAAGTCCTGTATGAGCTTTATACATTTCATCACAGACAAGCACTCACGTCACAGAAGCTCCACGCCACCACTGTAATAAATGACCGTTGGTGGCGCTCTCCACATCTCATGTACAAGTTTACAAGTTACATGTACATTGTACACTCGCAATGTATCTTACTATAGTTACCGTCGGTATATTGAAAGAGAGGCTGACCTGTTTCTGAACTTTAACAAGGTCTAAGATTTTACAAGGTAGTAGGGTTATTCTACTTACATTGCACTTTCATTTGAAAAGATACTCAAAAATAGTTCATTTCAGCAAAAGAACACATTGAAATTATTTTCTGTTATTATCAATAAACCATTTCATCCATAATAGATCTAGGAGTCCCTCAAAAATCTACAACATGTATAGTGAAACTCACTACTGTGTAAAGGCCTGAGAGAATCAAGCACATTTTGTTTCTCCACATTTGTGCTAAGGCCTAAAAACGACCACCTAGCTACATGTAGCTTTTCACTGCCGACCCCAAACTTTTTTTTAACTTTATTTGAGAAAAAAATAATAAGATCCTAAAATTGTGAAGTCTCACGAGAAATAGTGAACATTTGGTTATAACAAATATATTTGCATAACCCCCCCCCACACACACACACACATATTTTTCAAATAGAGTACAAACCACACTATACTGAACACTTTTCATGGCTCTAAATTAAAAAGACTTTAAGGTTAAAACTGCACTAGCTGTAACAGGATATTATTTTCTCGATCAGACAACCAACAATATATTCACTAAAAATTATTAAAATACCAATAATTAGACATTGTATGTTACTTAGAGATCGGTTTTATCTGTAAATAGTACAGTAAGAAGCTGAAAATGTAATTGCATTTGGGACACTGATCTTAGGGTGCGGACCCAAAAATCTGACTGGATTAGATTTGTTGTTTCATAGCTACTCAAAATGAGTACCCACAGGTAATTCCATACTGTTTAGGATGTACAAAATTGTGATGAAGTCATAATATGTAACAAAATCTGTTTCAAGAAATCAATTTGTAGCTAGTGCAGTTTTAATGTAAAACAAAGTGATTAATTTACAGGCACAACGATGGCTAGATTCCTTACTGGCCAATTTATTAGAAAAATATATATGTACATGTGATTGGCTATGGAGGGTAATACTTTGAATTTGAGTTGAACTGTCAATAAAGAACTTTATTTATTTGTAATAACTAATATACAGAAATTAATGTGTTATTTATTGTAAGAGTGGTTCTTATGATATTTCGGTTTTCTCATCACACACCTAGACTTTAAGATACAGCATGTCATTTCACTCTAACCGAGTTGACCGATGTGTGAGGACGCCCCGTCACACCATAGCTTACAGACTACACACCACCTTGATAACAAAGGCTCGGATAGTCAATTGAAAAAAGAATGATAAAAAACATTTATAGATGTTGGTGATTCTTTCAGTTCATAATCATAGTTTTAAGTCATGTTGCCATAGAAATGAAAGGATACTATGAACTCTCAGATTTATTGAAGGTCAGAAATTTGGTAGACTGCAAGATATGTCATGCTGTTCAGCTCTATCACTGTTATCAGGCTTCTAAACCATGAATGTACTAAACAGCCCAATATCCTGCACAGTCTAACCAGATTTGTTAAAGTGACATAGATCACAGGTTTCTATTTTCATAGGAATCCAAACATCTGTTTGAACTTCGGAATCACAAGTTCATGGGATTTGGGGTTGAGGCTAAATGTTTTGATCTCACAGGAACAGACCCACAGTGTAGTAGACGTGAGTGGTAGCTGTTAGTGTGGTATGAATGTCGTATCTTACACACTATAAATTTCGTGATAATTCAAATTTTTAAGAAAAAACAGGGACAGGGAAAGTAAATACTAGTAAATGAATAGGTTTAATAATACTTGGCACAGCATGTTGGAAGTAAAGACTTGTACATTTCATGGGTTGATAAGAACAGTTTTATGTCCTCTTGATGTGTACATGAAATGTCAGGGGAACTTGAAATTTGTTAAAAAAACTGTTCTTATCAAACCATAGAAATGTAATGCAAGTCTCTACTTCCAACATGCTGTGCCAAGTGTCATTAATCATATTCATTTGTTTACTTTCCCTGTTTATAACAAGTTCTGCTTGTAAATGCTTGCATGTCTCTGGTTGTATATGCATGTCATTTGTAATCATTTTGCCATCACTGACATTTGTTCTGATCTGACCATTCACGTCTTGTTTTTTCTTTGACCAGGTTCAAGAAATTAAAGGTTGGACAGGCCATGGGAAACAGAAAAGTAAATAGGGCCACCCTAAGACCTCTGTCAGTTATTACAACTGCCAACACCAGAACAGTTACGGACAGGGAAAGAAAACAAATGAATTAGATTTAATAACTCTTGGCTCAGCATGTTGGAACTAGACTTCTATTACATTTCATGGTTTGATAAGAACAGGTCTATGGCCTCTTTACATGTATATGAAATGCTAGGGGAACTGGACATTTGTTTTTGAAGGTGGACTCTTATGAAACGAGGCCAAAAAACTGTCCTTATCAAATGATGAAACATAATACAAGTCTCTGTACTTCCAAAATGCTGTGCCAAGTGTTATTAATCCAATTCAGTTGTTTACTTTCCCTGTTTGTAACAGGTTCCATTCATCCACAGTCTGATGTCGGCAGTTGTAATATACCTACATTTCATCCATACACAATTCACAATAAATTACTCAAAAACATTTCATTAATTATACTTTAATTGATTTGCATTGTGTAAAATTGGCGTACATATTTCGATGCAAATTTTTCAAAAAAAAAGACATATACAAAGAGAAAGACATACAATGATGGAAAATAGATTATGGTATGTTGCTTTGGGAGTTATACAAGTTGGATGTACAAAACACAGACAAGACTTGATAGACTGACTTCAAACTGATGCCAATGGTCTGAAAGTACCTCTAATCAAACACCAGGAACATATACCGACGCCAGACTATCTCCCAAACCAACAATGAAAGCAGTGGCAAGTGATTTTCTTGTGCTTGGTCCTTCAAGCATGGCTTGATAGAGGACATTTTGTTACTAAATACATTTATCATGTTTTTGATAGATATGTACAGATTTTGTGGAAAGGAAATCAGTTCTGTTAATTTTACCACGGTCTTACAAACTTTGAATACGACTTTGAATTGAGTATTTACTGGTATCACTGGCATAAACTTAACAACATCACAGTGACCAGATCCATAACAAAGTCCTTAGCAATGCACTGAATACACTGAATGGGTAATGTTAAAGGAACAAGATAGTTAAATGACCAATGAAAGCGTACTTAATTTAAGTTACTTTGCTGTTATGCTTGTTAAAGTACATTTTCGATGTATAGACTAGAACTATGTCTACTTAGACGGATGGTGTGACTAAACATTTGTACAAAATTATAAAATACACGTGTGGAGTAAAAGAGCAGAGACATTGCTCTTCTCAGACATTCTCACTAGTTGTATGGCCAAGTTTATTCACCTATCTTGTGCTGGGGCATGTACTGGTCAGCTGATGGTCTGCTGTGATGAGCGCCCTCACACATCAGCCAACCCCTTACAGGTGCAGGCCGTTGAGGGCGGTGTGAGACATATCTAATCATAGTCTCAAATGCAACCACAACTGTTGCCACATGTTACCTTACTAATTGGACATGCATCTTGGAAATACATCAGACAAATGAGTAGCTATTAACAGAATATTCATGAGGTGGCACTTTCTTGAGATCTCTTTAGAGTGGCACAATCAGCGTTAACAAACATTTTACTCAAGCCAAAATACTAACATAAAACCTTGATTAAATGTATTCTAATAGGACATTAATGCTAATACACAAGTTCTATGACATTACAATTACCTTCTGGTTTTGTTAGAACAGTTGACTGCCTAGTATGGATTCCACGACATTTTTTGATATGTATAAATATTATGTCATCGGACTAATTATGTGTTATATCTTAATATAAGGTCTGAGTTAGCAAGTGATGGTTATCGCTGCTTCAGTAAGTAGAATATTATGAGTGACTTAAATATGCAACATAACTTTCTTCCAAAAAAGGATAAACTCAGCTTGTGTCCCTTTAACTTTGACAAATTCTGGCTAGAAAGACCCACCATTATAAATTGTACATGTACAGTCAATTGCAGTACCGGTATATCTACATGAGCAAAGTGTTTTACTTCATTGCAATTTTACAAAACTGTCATTTTTCCTAAAACATACTCCTTGGAAAGACCACTCTATGATTAAAATCTAATGTAGGAATACAGTTCGATTCCTTTATCTACCTTTTTTTCCTTTGCATACTACTTTTTATTGTCATTGTGGCAGTGATTACCTATTCCTAGAAAGAGGCTATCCCTGCCAGAACAACAAAATAAAAACAACTGACTACATGTATACGATGGAATCAAGCCATATTCCTACAAGAGATGGTAATACAATCAGACTGTGGAAAGACTAACGCCCAATCCTCCATTGCTGATACAGTCAAATCACATGTACAGTATACCTCCATGATGTTTTTTAAAGTTATCTGTGCACGAACTAAAATAATCTAAATACGACAACAAATAACAATAAAATGACGCCACCTGACATTTATAAAAGCTTCAAGTCTGCCGTCAAAATACAAAGAAAAGACTAAGCTTCGTCATTACTAATTTCATAAGTACAAATTACTACTGTCATATTCTAAATTTTGGCAGACATACAATATTTACATGATCTTTGACCTATGCAAATCTCTGCACAAAATGTTTCATAAATATTCCACATTTCGTACTATTTCAGAAAATAAACATTCTCGAGACATTTTTTTTGGTTTTCATTCTATTTCATTTGGCAATTGATAAAAACTGGAATTAATCGAGAGAATGAGACTCTTTCATTCTTACATGTTTTGTGCAAAATATACGGAAAAATGAATGTAACTGCAGATGTTATGAATCTGGCATCTGACCATTAACCGGAATAATTTTGAGAGAAGGAAACCTTTTTTCTTACATGTTTTGTGCAAATATAATGAGAAATGATTACTACAGATAAATGGAATTCTTGAACGTTTGGAGAAAAATAATATCTTTGCTGCAAAGTAGTGTTTGTTTATCCATCCCATTGACAGGCCTCTAACAAAGTCCAGACATACATGTACAGGACAAAATTATTCTGAAAGAACTGAACTTTACAACTAACTAAAATACTGTACAAAGATTTGTGACCAAAGAAGCTATTCCACTAACACAGTCAATTATTCGGAGGTTTGACACAGGGCAGTAGACGGCAAAATAGAGGTAAAGTTATGAAAAAGAGAAATATCAGTAAATGCCGACAAAAAATGATGTAAAACATCCCACATCCCCACCCCCCATACATCGTATGACTACCCAGCCCCCTCACAATATAAATCAACATTCTATTTCATTCACAGGAGACGCCAATTTCGTTTCATTTTATGAAAAGTATAACATTCAGCACTGATAATGCCAATATGTGATAATATTTGTCTGTATGTATTGTTGTTTTGTTCTCAGAGGAAGTAATCTGCTTGTGGTTTCTTGGCTGGTATCCCACGTGTTTCCTGTAACACAAAAAGGTGAAATACGAATAAGTACCCACATAATATTTACATACTCTATGCAAATTTTACCAAATCCCCCCCCCCCCCCCCTTGCAAAACACACTGTATACATTATGGAAATCTATGCAAGTTTTACCAGATTTCCCCTTAAAATGCTGTTACCAAGTTTGCCAAACCTTAGCAAAAACACTGCTAGCCTACAAATTATAATAACACTTTAAAAGGATGTACAATTGCTGAGGTCCTCAATAAATCTCTCCTTTCCATCCTAACCTAACTAAAATTGGTCATATTTGATAAGCACACTTGGAATATCTATCAGTACTATGATTTGACCAGACTGTCCAGTATTTTAGGTACAGGTGAGGTACTTCGTGTACATTAATTTAGGTGAGTTTATTCACACACTAATGACTGTTCAGTCCAATTCACCTAGTGCTGTATAATATTGTAAATTTTACTGACAACAAATACCTTAAGTCAAATAATATCATACCTGTGGTGCAGCTTCAAATATTGTAAAGTCTCTCTGAAGGTGTTCATCTAATTCTAGTATTGCTGCTACATTTCCACATCTGTTGGTAAATAAATCAAGAATATGAGTTAAAATCGTGGTAAGTACAAGGGAAAGTCAAAGATATGAGTTGAAATTGTGGTAAGTACAACGGAAAGTCAAAGATATGAGTTAAAATCATGGTAAGTACAAGGGAAAGTCAAAGGTATGACAATGTAGTACATTGTTTGTACATTGATTACAGATAGTGATGTGTCCCTTGGACAGACATGATGAAAAATGGATTGTCCTCACCATGACGGCCTGTGAGGGTGCTAGTAGATGTCTATTACCCAGAGGGTTGTTAGGCAGCAAGTACTCATATTCACAATGATATCATTCTGTCTCTCTCTCCTCTGCCAATGTATTCAACTGTTGTAGAGAATGCCGTAATCTTACCTGTAACAATAATTAGGAGCTGACCAAACTGTCAGAACAGTCTCATTGAAATGCCATTTATAACCTTCCATGACAAGTTGATGAGCTCGACAAATCATATCAATATCATTGGCTGCATTGAACTGTGCCACCACGTCACTGCCAAATAAATACCCTGCTCCTCGAGGACTGACACCCCAGCCTTGTGTATCTGAAGGTAAATATATAAATATGGTGTCTGGTTAAAAATAGCACCAATGGCACTGTGCACAACGGATATTGAAATCGATATTGTTACTTTATACAGAAGGTATTCCATTTAGTACGTAAATCCACCAACGTAATTTCAAAGTTTGAATTTTTCACCAAAACTCAAGAAATAATATGCATATTAATGACTGTATAATCATTTCATCAAAAGCTCTTCAACTACATTTGTATACCTAGAAACATCATCACTGAAAATCATATCAACAATCAGGCCACATTGCATCAATAATTCCCCATCTGGATATATCTACAAACAGGCCCATTATTTTCATATACCAAGGTAATCAGTCAGATGGTTTTTGACGACATGGTTCACATCCAAACACGCACGCATGCACGCACATGTGCGTACACACACACATTTAAGCACTATTGAACCTCAGTTTAGTTGGGCTAAAATTGATGTACGGAAATCATCTAAGATTTCTAGTGAATTATCAATGAATGATTCTGGGTTACAGGAGTCCCATTTCTTCTTTTTGTTAACTATATGTCAACAGGTATAATTATAGTATTCCCCAAAGAGGAGGATTGCCATATAATCAGCCATAAAATACTTGTCACCTAAGTGTTTCTCAATTAAACTTGTGTTACCACTTACAAGGGCCCTGAGGTCTCCTATTTTCTTTAGCTGAACAAACAAAAATACTGGCAATAATATCTAAGAGTACTATGAATTGGATGGTCTGGTACAGCAGGTATTATTCATTAACATATAAATAATTCACTTCTACTTGAGTTAACCAGTGAAATTCAACCTCAACACACAACCTTGAACTGTATGGGTCTTGTTCAAGGACATGTAGTGTAACTTTAAACTTGACTGGACATCATATTTACCTTCTGGGTCTGACCATAAGAGATCACACATGGGTCCGTCGTGAGGAACTTCTTGTTTACGATCAATTGTTCTAATCTGGTCTAATGTATTAATGGATGGAGATAGACCTCCATGGACACAAAATATCTAGAAAAAAAAATAAAATAACACATTTCAACATCAAAGTTAAATGTACATCCAAAATATTTCATATTCTCAGTAAACAGGTTCATAATGTTGGAACTTCAAATATTCATCAACAGGTTGTCCAGAGTATGGGAACACAGTCCTGTGACCGTTACGTAGATATGAAAACAAATTACTTGGTTGTGTATCAATAGACATTATTCAAAATTTATATCATACATCTAGGTGACTAAGATAATTATGAAAATTATATCAATAAAAATAAAACAAATTCAAAATTCACAGTAAATGGACAAAAAAAATCATGTACTTCATACATCTGAGTAACATGTGTTCAAATAATGTGAATAAGTAGATGGCAGGTATATGACAACATATATAATTTTATGTAACCCTCCTCCATCCTCCTCACACCTCAAACAACAGAATAGTGTGCATAGACATACTCTTGTTAAAGGCCAGGGTTTCAATCCCAAGTTCTCACATTAGTTTTGTCTGATCAGTGACACTCTAAGTATAACATAGGATTATTCTTTTGTTCTGGACCAACTTTTTCTCTGTCTGCCAGAGGACTGTTTTACACATCCTAATTTTAATCTTAATCCGATCTTGTCCTTGAAACTTGTAGACAGTGACTTTCTTTAACGACAACACTCAATATACAAATGGCTTACTATGACATTTACACCATGCATGTATGCACACTTAGTTTACATGGTTGTAATGTTTCAATGTCACTGCCATATTAAATTGCCTTTCTGTATACATCTTAATTTCTGTAGCTTCATTATCAATCTTTTTAATTTAATTCTTACCTTTCCATCAATGATGGCTGAAAGACTGAGGTAGTCAAAAATCTCTGTGCAGTATCGCCACACTGTGACTGAACCATATTTTCGAAGACATTCGTCATAAAAACCATAGACTTGGGTGATTTGTCGACTTTCATGATTGCCTCGTATAAGTGTGATACGATCTGGATATCTGACCTGTGGACAGAACAAAGCATACATGTCTATTCAAATCATCACACATCTATACTTTTACTACTAAATATCCTGTGTTTTGACTAGTAACACACACAGAGACTTTTGGTACACATAGGGTTTGGGGACCCCAGTAAGAGGGTGAAATCTAGTAAAACTTGTATGGCTTTCCATACATTGTACCATAGGTTTGGTGGCGAGTCCCTTTAACAGGAAGGGTGTTCTGGTAAATGTTTTCCATACAAAGTCCGCTAATATGGTTACCTGTTTGAAACCCAGTAAAATACGTGGGAACTTAGAAATTAATAGATTCTACCTACATGTACTTACCAACTCTGACAAATACACTGTGTTCAAATCACACAGTGTACAATATATACATATGTTGATAAATTTATACCCTGTTCAGACACACACACAGTTACGTTAGTGTTGCATCAGCATAAAGTTACAACTTATTTTTATCAATCTACCAGATTTGCCTGTCTCATGCGTTGCTAAAACTATGTACAGCGTATGACAGTCAAACTAGGTAGCTTGTAACAATTTCAGTTGTAACTTTATGCCAGTACAGTACTGACATAACTGTGTGTCTGTACAGGGTATTAGTTGACTGTACTATTACTATGTAGGTCACTTGTCCTGCATGTTAAAAGAAATCTCAAACCAGTCACACTTAACAAACTTTAATCAAAGACCCACCCCAGTTCAAAATGTCAGTGATCAATACAACTGATGGTACATATATTTTAAGTTTAAAGTTTGAGTAGTGTAGAGTGAAAAACCTAAAGAGGTGCCTAGCTAGTCATTTTACTGCTGATGAGTAGTACTTAGTAACTGAACTGTAATCTATAAATACAGCTAGTAATAGTATAAATAGTCTAAGTTTAATGACTGAGATAGTAAATGTTGGCCATGAGTATTAAAAATATATTATACAGCATATGTCAACAAGTAATGTAATACATGTACTGTGTTATTTTAGAGATGGCTGTACATACAATAAAGTCAAGCCACATACTATACTATAGTGAAATTAGTTTTAAATGAGACTTTTTTTTTATATAGGACAGGTCACATAATAATGTACAAAAGTATGAGATAACAGAAAGATCAAAGTTCAGCTATGCTATGCCATACCATTCCTGCAGATAATTACTTTTACATTTCTTATGTCAAGGACAGCAAACTAAATATAAATATTGTGATTCAGGGTTGATAGCAATAATTGTTAACATGCCTACATGAATTCCTGAAAGAGTCTGGATGATAGTTACATTATATTTGTGTCAAGTGATGGTGAGAGTTGTGGTACTACTCATACAAGATTTATACTGGCAAAGGCAAATGTGATTGAAAGTAAATTAATTAGGGAGTCTACTAAGGCCTAAAAAAATTGTCTGGTTCCAATTACACTCTGTTTGAGAATAGGTGGGGTAGGTAGATAACTAACTGACAGCAATTTTCAGGGTTATTCAAAACACACAAATGTTTGACATATGGCTAAGCCGCTTTAGAATTTAATTTGAAATACAGTCAAATGTTTTTTCCATTTTAGATTATGAAGCCCTAGTATTTGAAAACAGTCACTTTTAAAGTTTAAGCACTCTCATGTGCATATTAGATTTGAATACGATGGCATGCTCAGATATACAAGTTATCATCAACAGATCTTTCCTCGTTCTATATGTTCTTCTTCCTGACGTACATCTTCATTTAAACAAATGCTTGCCTTGTCAAGAGATTTGAAGTTTACACCAAACTGCAAATACAGTTAAGCACATTGCCAGCTTGTAATAATGTGTTAACTCTCACAATATTGCATTTATTTTACAGAATGGGAACCTTCCACTATATTACACAAAACTAGCTCTAACTAGGTTATTATTTTTCTGATCAGACAACAAACAATATATTCATTAAAAATTGTTTGAATACCAACAATTACACGTTGTATATGTCAATCATAAGTCTGTATAATCCATAAGTAGTATAGTAATTCGTTGAATATTTGTTTCATGGGGGGGGGGGGGGGGGGGGTGTTTTTGGATGTGCACCCAAAATTCAATTATAGTGCACCATACTACCATGTGTAGCACAACTGTTTATCAATGGGTGAGTGTGTCAATACTGTACAAGGGTGTACAATGTTACCAATATATTATTAGGTTTCAAAACACGTTCTGGTTCTAGCTAGTTTCGCTTTAATATCGATTTATAGCTAGTGTTGGTATACGTAATGTGCTGCTGAATAAAATTCCAACTAAATTCCTGACATCCCTCAGACTTCCATGCAATGAAAATTTGGAATAATGCCAGTGATAGATGTGCACCTATCAAATCAAATATCAAAGATGACACTAAAACACAGACTGGCTGTGCTGTGCTACATGTAGTTGTTAGTTATCTACTTTTAAAGTGACAAACATTATAAGGGATGACTGCACAATGTGATTGTCGCACAAGTTCAACAAATGAACATTGTTCGTTTAGGTCAAAACCCCCTCCCCCTCCCCTAAATGAACACTCACAAGTGCAACATCAAGCTTTATATATGAATATATGATGTAAACTATGATGAAAACTGTAATGGTCACACCACTATGGTCAATGTATTATATAAAAACATGATTGTAAACACTTTAAACAGATTGCAATTATTACCAGAAACCCAGCACCATACATGTATCTCACATTAGAAGTTAATTTTTATCAACTTATCAACATCTCAGTAGTAAATACAAAAGCTGTTATCATTGAATGAGTGAACATTTTCTGTCGAAATTTGGCTAGAAGTGCAAAAATAAAATTCAGTAATCGCATCGATGCCACACCTCCTCCACCCTGAAACTAACAAAATACACTTATTGAGCTTGTGTGACATTGTGCCATCGTCCCTAATGAAAAGACTGACATGTTATATTGAACAAACTACACATACCTTGAGTGCTAAAAGGAGTAAGAACGTTTCCACACTGTAAAATCCCCTGTCGACAAAGTCACCCATAAAAAGATAGTTTGTGTCTGGAACATCACCTCCAACCTATGAACAACCAGATGACAATAATGTAACAATGTAGTCTATCTTCACAAGTAATATACTTGGTCTACAACTAGTATTATCTGTAATTTAAGCACTTCATTTCAATCACATTTCTTTTCATACAAATTTTGATTATAGTGTTTTTATGAAAAATACAAGTTTAATAGACAAACACAGTTATGCATACTGACATTGCCTTGTCAGTCATAAACACATGCATATATGCACATGCATTCATGTACACTTGCAGAGACAGACACAGAGACAGACAGACAGAAACACACACACACACACACATACTTACATACATACATACATACATACATACATACATACATACATACATACATACATACATACATACATACATACATACATACATACATACATACATACATACATACATACATACATACATACATACATACATACATACATACATACATACATACATACATACATACATACATACATACATACATACATACATACAGACATACATACAGACACACAGATTTGTCTGGTAATTCAACATTTATACAACTGTTGTCAACAGCTTAATTGAACCAAACAAATAAATACACCAGACTGTATTTTTCCAAAAAAATGTCTTTCATGTACATATGTGGCAATTGCCCTTACTTGTATCAACTACCATACTACCGGGGAAGGGGGGGTGGTTGGATGGTAGTAGTATTTAAAATCAACACATCACAACAAAGTCAACACAAACATGTATCTAATACCCCATTTACACATCTGATCATAACAAATGAGCCTAAAGTAATACTACAGGATATATACAAATATTACAACTTCAGTCCTCACAGCATCCTTGAACTCAGACAAATCAATGACAATTATAGATTTCATACTCTGCTTACTTACCCTAAATAATTCCTTAAGATCATAAAACTGACCATGGATGTCTCCACACACTGTAACTGGTGTATCTACTCTTTGTACATTACTTTCTTCAACAAGGATTTCTCTGTAATAACAATAAAGAATGAGTTGAAGTGACAGCCTGTTACTCTATTTTGTCTCTGATTGATGCAGCAACAAATGCTTAGGTATCCAGTGCATAACTTTAATAACGTTATGAAGAACATCAAGTTGTACAGACAAGGGGTGTACTCCTATCACAATTACCAATTTTAATTGCTTCCCAAAATTGTACAAGGTGACAGTTAGCAACTGAACCGTCCCTGGTTGATGCAGCAATACAGTCTAGCAGTAGTAGTAGTAGTACTAGTAGTAGTAGTAGTAGTAGTAGTACTAGTAGTAGTAGTAAGACCTCACGTCTGAATGTGGAAGGTTTCTGAAGAATGATAATGCAGCAAGCCCCAAATAACGCCTTTGGCACTATACAACCTGTGGTCACTTTTAAAGTTAGTAGAATTGCCTGACGGTCTAGCCCCTTGACTAGTTGTACTACTGATTGACATTGTATGAATTTGTAATGTCTAACTGATCAATTAATGTCCAGTTAACAGACATGGGGGTGGGGAATGGGGGGGGGGGGGGGGGAGTATTCCCACCAATTTTAATTGTTTTCCAAAATTGTACAAAGTGACAGTTTGCAAACTGAGGTCCACTAAAGTCAATTTACATAACATAAATACATAATTACAGAATTATTGACAAAGTATAATGAGGTAGTTCAATATGTGTATGCAAAGAAACTCAGAAATGGATACTGATTTTTTATGTATTGTTACATATAACTACTTTTATACAACATAAACATTTCTGGAATGACCTCTGTCAGCTACGAGAGCTATCTCTACACTTTCTTAAATATAACAATGTCAATGTATTTTCAAAATAAAACAAAAATACCCACTGTGCTCTTTAAAATCTAACAGATAATGTTCAACCTAATATATACCCTAACCAGTCACATGTAATACTAGTAAACTACGTAACTATATAATGATGTCTTTGAAAAGTTGGACTTCCGAGAATGTTCAAAAGGGGACCCAGAAATAGAAACAATGCAGAAGCCACTCCTTTGGGTATTGTGTATATATAAATAATACCGTAATTTACAAAACTGGACTGAGATATTTTTTGAAACTCATTTCAAGAAAGATAGTAGAAATACAAATTGTTGGAATATTCTGACTATTCTATTCAAATAGGTAAGTTTATTTTTAGTATATTATATGATTCACAATACACCATACACTAGTCAAAAGGAACGAAACTAAACTATGCTTTACAATTCCCAACAAATCCCATGTCTCAATCTTGCAGACTAAATTGATGACAATAATTGACTATGTCATGTGTAATACAGTCTATTGACATAGCTCTTTATTTTAATTATGTAATTATGAGAGGTTTGCCATCTCATCTTAATGGTGTCATGCAAAAGGGCAAAGGTCACAGTATTTCTATGGTAACAACTGAGATGACTCATACATGATACTATGATTGCAATTAGATTGTTATACAATACATGTTATTTTCGTTCTTTTCAACAGCACATGTTTTTAAAAAGACACATTGTAGCCATATTTCTTATCTGTAATTATGGCTGTGTTTGGTAAAATTGCTTAACGGAAGAAAACATTCCTCTAAAATTGTACAAACAAGGACAGTAACAGCTAAACAAATTGTTTTCATCTAGTATTTTACCTCATGCTAGAGGGTCAACATAAAACAAGTCTGGATGCCAACCTGGTCTCTAACTAAATGGACATGTAAATCATAACGATACTGTGTAGGGACTAGACTAGACTAAACAAAACAAGAAGGTTGACTTATTTTCATGTGTGCCTATATTAATGAATGTGTAGAGCTTGAGGAGGAAATCATGATGTTGACAATAAAATTGAATGATTGTAATTTTTATGATGTGCAGCAGTTGTAAAATTCCATTTCAGGAAACAGAGAACTAAACACAAACAAGAATGTAAGGGATGATCCCATAATGTCACACAAGCTCAATAAATGAACTTCAGTCATTTAGGTGGACGGGTCTGGCGTCAATGCGATTGCTGAACTTCATTTTCGCACTTCTAACCAAATTTTGAAAACTTTCATGCCTTCAATGATAACAGGTTCTGCATTTACTCCTGAGATGTTGATAAATTGATTAAAATTTACTTCTAATTAATTTTCCTGTGTTGATGTACAGGATTATTTTGTTACTGGTTACTGATAGGTCAGTGGCAATGTCACTCAACTTGGGCAAATGCTGGTATGATATGTAGTGCTGGGTGTCCAGTAGTATTTTAATGTGTTTACCATCATGTTTTTACATTGCATGGATCATAGTAGTGTGACCATTACAATATTCATCACGGTACATCAAACATAAAGATGTGAACATTCATTTAGGGGAGCAGGTTTTGGCCTAAGCATTTGTTTATTGAGTTTGTGCGACATTGTGCGATCATCCCTAAGCACACTTGCAATTAAAGCACAACAGTTTTGTATCACATTGCCCAGAAGACTCAAATATGTCTAATTGTAAGGTCATCGTTTCTTTTGATCTACAAACAGACGGTCTCTTGTGACACCACACAGACAGATCTATTTTTAATAATCCGACTACATGCAGAGACTGTCAGACAGACAGACACAGGATTTCAATGTAGCTCAGTATGACATTTGTATGACCTCATTAGGTGAATGTGGTATTCATCCCCACTAAACTACAATTTGTCATGTAATTCACTAGTATCTTCTTACTCCTTCAATAGATTCACTCATTTATCAAATTTACTAACCTGGCTTTAGCACACAGGGCTTTGACTTCGCTCTCCTTGATAATTTCACAGCGCCTCAGTTGTTCAATTTGCCTGCAGAAGAAGGAAACAAGTTGTACACTTACTTAAACTGTATTCTCCATTCAATGAATTCAGTGTACATCTGAAACACAGACACACAACATAGCTCTACATATCAAAATTATTATGAACTCTGCTCACTTATTGGAGAATGGTCACCATTTCCTGGTTTAGTTACTTGGAAAATAGATATTTTTGGTTCTTTCCAATGCTATTGTCTTTTTTGTTTACGGGATAATAACTCTTGATAACAATAAGAATGAAATATAAAGGTAATGCACGACCAAATTTGACCTATTTTTTAATATTTCCAAAATCTCATTTCAATTTTTCCACATTTTTTCAAACACTAGGAAGCTAGAGATCTAAAAGACATTTGACACAATCTTATCAATTTTCAGCGATTGAATTACTAATAACTTATTGCATCATCGGAATAAATTTCCTTTACAAGTTCTGAACTGTATGCCAAAATTTTGTATTTACATGTACATGTATATACTGTTGGGCTGACTGTATCACAATGGAAGATATGTCAACACGCATAAAATTATACCTCCTCCAAGTCATCTAAAGATAAACATGACTTTTTGTACTTCGTATTATGTTCCCCTTTGGCTTATCAAACAAATGCCTAGGGTATGACATGATAAAAATGATATTTTTGACAAGACTGCATCAGTACTATGTTGGTATACACATCCTGTAATGTATACCTTGAATTAAATATTGAATTGTAATACAAATATGGGTATGGAATTTGTAATACTGCTTTATAGAATCAGTGAAGTCTGATTGATACATTTATAGGAATGAGTAACTGGTAAGGGATTGCATCTTAAATCTAATGTTTCATGAATTGAATATATGATTTTTCCTCTCAATACAATTGCCCTTTGACCTCTTGACACAAATTTATTTCACAATTCATTCTATTATTATAACAATCCAGGTCAAGTTCATGTAAAAAAGATAATGGCTGGTTTTAATAGGATTCAGAATAATCAAAAGTTGATATGTTGATCAAGTAAGTGGAAACACATTTCATGTTCTCTCTATGAAGTCCCAACAGATATTTTTTTTCAAATTTCATCGTATTTGGCTAATTTATTTCTACTCCTGAGACATCACAATTTACATTTGTGTTCAAATTAAAACTCAAGTGGGTCAACTGAAAATGACACCATGGACTTTACATATACCAAGGTACATGATAATCAAAGACTTCTTAGTTTAGGATAATCTATAACCGCCGGCATCAGATGGACAAATGGAACCTGTTGCAAACAGGGAAAGCAAACAAATGAATTGGATTATTAACACTTGGCTCAGCATGTTGAAACAGCAGAGACTTGTATTATGCACCATGGTTTAATAAGAACATTTTTATTATTTGTACATGAAATGCCAGGGGAACTGGAAATTTGTTTGTGAACATGAAGTACTATGTAAAATGGTCATAAAACTGTTCTTAGTATAATACAAGTCTCTGTACTTCCGACACCTTGTGTCAAATGTTATTACTGTAATCCAATTCAGTTGTTTACGTTCCATGTTTGTAACAGTTTCCGTTTTTTCACACTCTGATGTCGGCACTTGTAAAATACATGTACCAAGGTTTCTACTGATGTAGTGTGTTCTTACCTGTCTAAATCACTGCTGTCATTCATGATGAAAAGTAATTGTGAATACCTTACAAATTATACACAATAAAAAAGTAGGATATTTCCTATGAGGGAAAAAAAGAGAAAAAGATAGTGAGACATTTCAAATTTGACACTTTAGTTTTCAAATTACAAATATATGATTCATGAGTTTTGGAAAACTTGAAATTAGTGGAGACAAATTACCTGGAGCATTGATGGAAATAATGAACAAAAACCAGTTATGAAATGAAGCAAAAAAAATAACAGTATTTTGTCATTAGGTTTGGAAACAGTGGTAACAGAAAGGGGAAATCTGGCAAAACTTGTAGATTTCTATATCCTTAAACAGACTTTTAGTGTGGAACCCAGGTGACATGACTGGCTAACTCAGATAGGTTTGAAGTATTAATGAACCTTGAAAAAAACATTGAACTATAGCTAGCCTGTTGTTATAATAGTGTAGATGCTATCCCTGGCATTGAATCTCAAAATCTATGCGTGAAGAGAGATCTTGAAGATTCGATGCCATGGATAGCATCTAGAATAGTTAAGTTAGGGTATCACTTAGTCTCTAAGATACAGACATTAGTGCTACACTATCAGCCAGCCTTCATTGTGGTTAAGAAGCACTGATAGAGCTGAAGAACACGACATATCTTACAGTCTCGGTATCACTATGTGTTTGTTTAAAAGTCTCCAAAAAGATTAACTTCCCTTGTTCCTTTAATATATGAGTCATTAGCTTACTATCTACATCACTGATCTGTGACTACGTGAACACTCATAATATTCTTATATAGGGTACCAGAACAAGCTGATAGGTAGACTGAGAGTTTACGTAGTCACTGATCAATGACATAGACTGGCTAGAACTAGTAAAAGTCTACACCACTGTAAACCTTGATATTTTCACTGCAAGAAAATTTTGCAATCTTTCAGTCTTCAGCTAGTTCTCAAAGACTAATTTTTACTAATTACCAGACTGGTACATTTGTCTCTCTGTTTGTCTCTCTGTATGTGTATTTGTATGTGTGTATGTATGTATGTATGTGTGTGTGTGTGTGTGTGTGTGTGTGTGTGTGTGTGTGTGTGTGTGTGTGTGTGTGTGTGTGTGTGTGTGTACAAGTATTTGTGACTGTAAAAATGTGTGTAGTGGTGTGATTAGTCCAAAGGAACTGCCAAAAATCCAAAACAAATAGCTCATAAGTGACTACGGGTTTACATTTGTAAATCCAAATCTCAAAGGCAATTTTGTTTGGGTGTAGTAAAAAGGTACAGAAACCCTAAAGTTTACGTTTCAGGCTGCCCCATGCCATAACGGATTATTCAACAAGGCAAGGCCACTGACTACGCTTGGCGAGGCAAACCATTGTTTTGTCAAGACGCGTAGTCGAGTCCCACGTAGTTTTGAAACAGTAAATAAGCAAATATAATAAACGTGGCGCTGTTTATAATTCAATTTCAAAATCTTTCACACATAATGTATTGAGTTGAAGAACTACACCAAGTCCAATAGAACGATTGTTTCCATTCCACAGTACCAAGGACCTCGGGGGAAGCCATGTTTGCCGGTGACGTTTTATTGAACTTCGGAGCTCGACGAGTGGAGCAGCTCCAAACGTACGCAAGACAACTCTCATTGAATTGGGCATTATAAAACTACACTTTACTTGAGAACTGGGAACACTACGGTTAAGATCTTGACGATACTGAATTAATTGTGAAGTAAAGTAAACAAAGCAGATAGATTTATCCAAAACAACCTCAAATCAGAGGAAAAATCGACAAAAAATATGCTTACCAAAGTAAGTGTGTATGCGGCTTCCCGTGAGCGGTCTGTGCGTCTATCTGACGTAAACGGTCAAAGGTTAACTTATAGCCATATATGGAAAGCTAGAGAGTGCGGGAAAAATCTAGCAAAAACACAGGTTTACTGATTGAAAATACTTAAACGTTGTTTTGAATAAGTTTAACGTCGTCTGTTTTGCTTCAGTCTGTAGTTTAAACACGCTCCAACCATGGAGAATTTATAATCGATATGTAACGTACATGTAGATGATGTACGTCTGTTTAGCTTTCAGCTAGTGGTCGGGTGATGGCGCACCATACAATTTCAAGATGATCTCTCGTATTCACTGCTTTAATATTATATTACATGTGTATAAAGTTAATGGTGTTATGTATAGTTAATTAAATGTTTGTAAACGGTTTTCTAGCTTTTGCATCTGTGCGCTATTCATCTTTATTGAACTTTTTGGTGGCCTGAAATAAAAGAGAAACAATGATCCCGATATTTAATTTTCTCTTGGAAGTACTTCCTGTACTATTACATTACAATATTACATTTTACCACCAATGGATACCCACGCTTGTCTTGTTCTCTTCATACATTACATGGCATTTAATGTATAGCAACATACTTCCGGTTGGGTACACGTGCAAAGAGGGGATTTCTTCAATATTGGATAATTAGTATATATTTAAATAATAAAAAATATACTTTATTGCCTTTGGATTTAAATAATAAAAAATATGCTTTATTGCCTTTGGCGCGGCCACCAGCTAATAACAAAGAAGAAAATACACACCAAATGAATAAATCAGCCGCTCAAAGGAAAATTAGCTATTACAGATCCCTGAGATAGCATCCTTCCCGTATAAAAATGCTCCATAGTCAAATTTTGGCAGGTTATATATAATTTTAATATCTCTATTTGAAAAAAAAATTACTGTTGACTTGGATGTCAATATGTCCGTGCACTGTGGTAGTAATTGTTCCCTAAGATGTTGGTAAAGTAAAGGGAGCAGTCAAAAAGAAAATGAAACTTGTCATAGACTCACAAAGTTCACAAATCCTCTTTGTACGACCTAATCGATGATTCATCACACCGAACTGTTTCTATTCGGCTACCTGGCAACTCAAACAGCTCATCTGGGACAATGTACATGTGTCTTTGACTTTCGATCGATGTTTATTAACTTGAATAAGAAGAAGATAGTTTTCTAGTGTGGGGTATATCTTTTGACTTGGGAAAGTTATTAATATTAATATAAACGACTTGTGCTTGAACATTCTCCCCACCATTCCTGATGCCAGGAATCGTCATAACCTTTTTGAGAATTCGAAGGCAAGAATAAAATTATTTCGTGGATCCAGCGCCATGCATGATTCATCAAGGTGTGATCAAGGCATACAAATGTACGTTACCCAGTTTATCTTACCACGTTCCCTTACCAAAAGAACGTAGGAGTGTTTAGCAATTCTATACTCTGGTATTGATAAACTTTCATTATTATTATATTATTATATCTTTATTCAGGGTAAAACTCAATAAGCGTTACAAACAACACAGAGCGTTGCAGGGTCGGCTTATTTCAATCCATTGAGGCCCTCATACATCAAATCGACAATCACGCAAATAAAAGTCGATTGAATCTGTCATGTCACCAGATCTGTTAAAACTGCACTATTTATAACTGGAGTGTCATTTTTCGATCAGACAAACAGATCATCGTTGAGGGCGCTGATTTTTGGTCTTCCAAAAAACTTCCACTGAGTTGCAGCTAGTCTAGTTTCTGACGACCGTGTTCCGATTTTACACTACATTATCTTCACACGTTATTGGTGTGTGACGATAACGTAGTGTAAAATCGGAACACAGTAGCCATCAAGGAACTAGACTAAGTTGCAGCTAGTGTTTAAAGTAACTTAAGATAACCTGGGAGTTGTCAAAATTATCTGATAAAAAGACTTACAAGAAAATAGATTTATTTGCCTGTTCAGCTAGAGTCTGAGTTATACCATGACATATTACTTATATATGAAACTTCAATTCTTAGTCTGTAAAGTACGCCGTGATGGGGCGCCCTCACACATCGGCCAACCCCTCTGTGAGAGGTGAGGGCGGAACGTTATCACGTCGTATCTTACCAGTCTACTTCAATTCTTTGCCCTTTGTTTCTAGGCATTCAACTTTCAAATCGTTTGTCTTGGCAAACTAATACTGTACCTGGTAAAGAAGGCACAACAACGTCTATATTTTCTGAGGCGTTTGAAGGAAATTGGCATGAGTAATTCCATTCTAGACAACTTTTATCGCAGTGTTATAGAGAGTATTTTAACATATATGCTATCACAGCCTGGTTCAATAATATGTTCAAGGATGAATTGAATAAACTTGAGCGGGTTGTGCGGACAACACAAGGAATCATCGGTACAGAATTGCCATCATTACATTCCATTTATAAGTCACGTACTATGCACAAAGCAATAGCCATTATTAGCCACCTAGCTAGCACATGATTTCTTTAAAATTTTACCCTCTGATAGGCGGTATAGGACCATCAGAACAAGAACAGGACGTTTTAGGAAGAGTTTTTATCCATCTGCAATCCGTATTTTAAACCGAACATAGACATCTACCGCCTGTTTTATTATAACCTGTCTTAATATTGTTTTTAGTATCGTGTATGTTTTATTGTCTGTTGTGTCATTCTTTTATATTCTTAGTTTTATTCCCGTTTTTTTATGAGCTCGTGTGAAAAATCAATTTCCAATGCTTTGTTAGCATATGGCAAATGAAGCTATTATTATTATTATAAAACCACTGTTCAGATTGTCTTATTTCTTCTTCTCAAAATCTAAGGCACGCAAAAGAAAACTAATTGGATTTGCGTAAAGATGCCTTCATCTGTTCCATGGCCAGTGTTAGGTATGTAACACTCAGTACATACATCTCCTGAATTAAGCTACCCCCACCCCACGCACCGGCCCCTCCACAGTACCTATGACATATATATTCACTCATTTGTTTATCCTCAGTCCCAATGAAACCGAGATTAAAAGTCCCAACAGACATATATACATTTATATAAACAACCGTATAACAAGAAGAAAGGGTTGCACTAGTGCAAGGGCCTGATTTTTACAGTAAAGATCCACAGGTGTACTGTAAACGGTTAAAACTGTTTACCATTCTTCGAGAATCTCTCTAGTATAAAAACACATTGAATTTCTCTTAATTCGAGCAGAATTGAATTCGACAGAGTAACTGCAAACTGGAAACTATGAGAGATGTCGAATAGCGTTGTAAAAATTCGATGAAAATCTGGGGGATTAGTCGTGGACTGTACCCCTAATAATGTTAAAAATGATCGTTAGAGCTGTGTGTGTGTGTGTGTGTGTGTGTGTGTGTGTGTGTGTTGTGTGTGTATGTATGTATGTATGTATGTATGTATGTATGTATGTATGTATGTATGTATGTATGTATGTATGTATGTATGTATGTATGTATGTATGTATGTGCGTGCGTGCGTGCGTGCGTGCGTGTGTGCGTGCGTGCGTGCGTGCATGCGTGCGTGCGTGCGTGCGTGTGCTCTTTTATACCACCCACATCTACAGGGGCACGTATTGTGCTCAAATTGCCGTTCAAGAAAATATCGTATGAATCATGCTGCTACAAATGTTTCAATCTCTATACTACTAGCAGAGTAGTGTTTTTCCTTACAGGTAGGAATATATAGTCAAAAGGTTGTTATATTTAGCCTGTAGACCAGGAAAACAACAATCTAAGAAATATTACACGCCCCTATGCCCACATTCCCCAAGATCCCCATGCGAAACTTGAATATTCAGTTGTACCCCCACCCTCTATGCGAAATCTTCAATCGGTTCATTATACTGCAACTCGTCTGCTAGAGCGCCACCAACCAACCACTGCCAGAAAAATCCATACAGACACAGATAGACAGATAGATAGATAGATAGATAGATAGATAGATAGATAGATAGATAGATAGATAGATAGATAGATAGATAGATAGATAGATAGATAGATAGATAGATCAATTGATAGACATATTGATTGATTGATTGATTGATTGATTGATTGATTGATTGATTGATTGATTGATTGATTGATTGACTATTAAATTGAATAATTAATTGATCGAAACGTAGAGTGACATAAAGTAACGAATTTGAGCACAGAGAGGGCCCAGGCTTAGTTATAGATATATTTACGAAAAAGCACAAAACAAACAACAAACAACAAATAAACAAACAACACCGTAACATGAAGGACATGGTAATTACAAATTAATATCAACAATATGTCTATGCAACAAGAATGTCATGTTTTGATATATGTGAAATGGCCACTAATGTCATATAGAGGGGTCATTCATGTTTGTCAGTGTTTATAATTATGTTGTTTTGTTTGTTTTGTGTGTTTTCGTAAACACGACTAACTAAGCTCGAGCCCTTGTGACTTGAGAGGCAATAAGTAATAATTGATTTTCTTCATTTCCGGGCATGGTGGTTATCATGATCCTTATTTTGAACTCTGAAAATAAAAGGTCGAGTAAGGATTATTAAAATAAATTGTCGTCATAATAGACTAGCTATGTTTATGTGGTTGTTACAGGCAACGTCGTTTTAGATTGGATATTTTAAAAAATCTTAACAGTAACCTTTTGCTCTGTTGTTTTTGGTCACCTTACTAGGCAAAGATTTATGAAAACACTTTGTTAATTATTTGCCGATATTTGTCGTTGGTTTTAGACGTTGAGTTTTTTTTTGGTACTAAAAGTGAAAGTGTCCCCTATCTTA
The DNA here is from genome assembly GCF_964340395.1 of Glandiceps talaboti. Lineage (NCBI taxonomy): Eukaryota > Metazoa > Hemichordata > Enteropneusta > Spengelidae > Glandiceps > Glandiceps talaboti. Next base: position 19,381,510 of record NC_135566.1, on the reverse strand, counting down.
GGAATGGAATATTCCAAATGGAAAGTCGTCTTTTTTTTCACGGTCACGTGACCCTGTTGCTGTCGGCCATTTTTGTTGTCCCTGCATACTGACGACCCAATATCGCAAAACCTAGCCTTTCCAGGTGTTTGTCACATATTTTCGTCGCAGCTGGTGAGATATAGCGGGTATTTTGAAGTATGGGAAATTGTCATACCGTCGGACCCAATGAAGCGTTGGTGGTCTCCGGTGAGTGGCTTTTTGACCTCGGATTTGGTTGAAAATTGAGCAGATTAGTTAATACATGACAACCCCTTTCGCTACCTCGCTCTACTGTACTACTACACGTAAACTCGTACCTACGTAGTATTTCATTTACGTGTGGGCGTTGTACTGCTTATTTCGAAATATGAGCCCTTGTTATATCTGTGAAAAAGTGTTTTGCGATGTTCAAAATACAACTGACAGTTCGCGAAGTAAAGGGTAAGATTGTGAACGTTTAGTGTAGTAGGGTTTCCCACTCCCAGATTCCCCAGCTAGATTCCTTCCGTGTAACGTTCTTTTGACGCTTATTCGTGGTAAAACTAATATATTATATAATGTTACTTTTGTGAATTGAAAAAATGGAATGCATTTAATATGATCTTTGTTGACCAGAATCCCCAAGAATTCCATATCTAACAGGATTGTGTGGACACAAAACACTTGAACGTAACGCGAACTACGCAAATGAAAATATTCCAGTTTCTCAAACGGGACAGTCGACATAACAGATGTATGTAATTTGTAAAATTGGAACAAAGCATTTTTAAAAATCATCGATCAATATTAATTTCTAAATAACAATGTCGAAAATGCGGTTATGATATTCGAAGCTGTTATTATTGTCAAGTCAATTTGGATTGTTTTGTAGTGAAGTAAGGAAAATACCGTGATAGGGTGTGTGTGACCCAAATACGGATCGTCAGACTGGTCACATGGAAATATATCATTCAATCATGTCAATGATTATTACTAACAGGCTAAACACTCGGTTTTTCCATCATGGCGTTCGGTCTGCAATAGGAGTTCATTTTTGAGGAGATAATTACATTTCATTTGTGAAAACAAATTTTATCCCATAAATTTTGCCCTAGAGAAAGTTTGGATATAAAATATAGATGTATTTGATAATTAGTATATAGTGTAAAGATCAAACAAAAGAAATGTTATCATTAATATGTCATGTTTATGTTTGTTTTTGACTTAAATCAAATTAGTAATCAGACTTTATCATGGTAATGTGAGAAGTGAAATAATAAAATGACTACTTTTATGTTTGTTCTAAAAAATATAACCCCCTCCCTCAAATAAAAAATACTAATTATGCAATGTTAACAAAATAATACAATAAGGGTAGAAAATATAATGCAGTGTCTTAAGAAAATTCATTGGTTGGTTCTGATATCTATGAACCGCCATTGTGTCATGGTATTAACAAATAGAAGAAATTGCACTCACACTGGAGAAAAAAGAGGTGTTCAGGAAAATAGTTTTGAAAATGTGAAGAATGCAGAATTTTATTGGTTATGTTTTTATTTTTATAGAACTGTAACAGTTTAGTACAAAATAGTCTGCAGTGGAATAAGAATTGAAATTTCTGACCGTGTATTGTCACAGAAAGAGCATTCCAGCTAATTGTTGCGTACATAGTGCATGTTTTTCTGTGGCAGTCATGTGAAAGTCACATGGCCTGGAGGGTCAGGTTGACCTATTGTTGTTGTGTCATAGAATGGAAGGTATGAGTCACACTCTGTATGCTATGCTATGTTGACATGCCATACAGTAAACATTACCTGGCAAATATAGGCATAGTTAAAAGAAAAAAATTGAAAACTGTATTTCTTTAATATTCATCAAAATCTATATTCATACATTGTAGAACTTTGAGTGTTATACAGAAGTTTGAAATTGTTAAAAAGTTATCAGGGTGATACAAACTGCAGTAAGTTCAATAGTTAAACAAATTACCTGACATGAGTTAAATATTAACATTTTGATAACTAATGGGAATATGTAAATTCTATAATGTCTTGGATTAGTACATACAGCCATACATACATTCGATAACAGGTGATCGTCTTATCAGAAGTTGGAGTTGTAATATTGCTAAATCATGTGTTGTGATTGTGACTGCTGTTGTTGTAAAATATCTGGACCAAATGAAGCTATTGTAGTGGCAGGTAAACTAAGTTATAGTTTATTTTATGTCATCAAAGCATACTCTTTCTTTGGTCTACATGTCAGGTGTGAATGTCATGTCCACCCACTAAGTTATCTAATTGTTGATCACACCCTAACAAAACCAGTCGCAAGTTTTTTCTGCTTTCTGAAGAACACGTTAAACTCTAAACATGTCTATGATGTCTGCATGCATCACTGCACTGTCATGGTTGAATTCTGGAAAAAGAGAAAGACAAGCATGCCATGACCTTGAAAGTTGCATTTTGAGAGTTGTTTGCTTTTAAGATTTGCCTTTCTTCAACATGACCTCATTACATTGATGTACAAAAACAAATTTACAAATTTTGCATTGGTTTCTGTAGCACGTATGCAAGTCATTGCAGCCACTGATTGTAAGGATCCACCTAGTGTAGGTTTTGCTCAGTGATGTGTTTTATGAAAATACGGCTTCAAAGCTTTTCTCCAAAGTGTAGAACTTGTACCCTAATACTATAGTGCTTGCCAGAGTATTTGAGGTATGCAGGGTAAGAAATTGCCATCTGGTGTGACCGTGTCAAAGTTTGTTCAAATTTGTGCAAAGGAAACATTTAAAATCTTTCCATCAGTGTTCGATTCATAGAACTTGTCAATATCAGATGCTGTATGAAATAAACTTTTAAATTTTAGCATTGATTGAGACATTCAGGTTGCCCAATCATTGTTATGTAATATACATGTAGAATGGAAAAAATTAGTCACACCATGTTGACATGCCTCAAGTAGTACATAATGCCTGCAGATATATGCACAGAATAGTTCTAAAAAACTTGATCAAACTCCACACTCCTAAACTTTGAGCGTTTATGTATTAACAAAGTTTAAAACTTTCCTGTTAAATTTTTACCCTGTTGCCAAGGTGATATAAACTGTGTTAATAGTCAAAAATTACATCAACCACAAGTTAAATATTAACATTATTAATAGAGAGGAGTGTTTAAATATGCAAATAGATACACAGATAATGAATGTACATAGTTCGGCCATATTTAGTGACATCTTTACATCTTGTTAAATACTACTGAACCATGTGTTGTGAGTGTGATTGCTGTTGTATTAAAATATCTGGACCAAATGAAGCTCTTGTGGTGGCAGGTAAACTTATAAATTATTATTGTCAGCATGCAAAGCAAACTCTTTACTCAAAGTCACTCAATATGTCAGAATTGAAGGTCATGTACACCAGTTCACACAATATCAGAAACAACAATAATAACATGAATTGATATGTGGTGTTCTTTAGAACAAATTGAGCTTCTATCATGTCTACCTATAACCTACTGTTATGGTAAAATCTGGGAAAAAGAGAGAAAAACACATTGGCGCTTTGACCCTGAAGGTTGTTAATATTTGGCTTAAAAGATTTGCATGTCTTCAATATGACCTCATTAGTATTGACATAGAAACAAATCTCACCTGTTTAAATTTGTTTTCTGTAGACATGTATATATAAAATCTGACATCTCAGCCATTGTTGTGGTATTGTTCCACCAAATGTACATTCATTTGAATGACAATATGTTTTATAAAAAAATTGATATAAACTGAAAGAATGCATCAATATCTTTTCTTGAAAGGTATAGAACTTGTAAGTTGTACCCTGATACTCTCAAAATGTTGACACTGTTTTGGCATTTGACATGTGAGATTAATTACAAAATGTAGGGCTTGCATTTCTAGTTTCAAATTTGTGCAAAGGAAACATTGAGTCATAGAACTTAGAAGAACTTGTAGCATGTGACTCATATATATCCATTTTCCATGTTTTAGGAATGCACTGGCACCAAGCTATAGAACTACATGTATAGAACTAGAAATTTATATTGAATATTATTATGTTGCAGTCATAAAGAAAGACCCACCTCACATACACAGAATAATAAATTAATATGCATATTCTAGACTGTTTGAAATTATAGTTATTTGGCAACCTCTCAAAAATGCACTCAACATTGTTTTTAGAAAAAAAAAACACTTTGTAAGGGAGTTTGCCTCCATAATATAAATAATCTCACCCTGTGACCTGTCATGCGTTCCTTATAAGGATGACACTCTGCTTGTTTGACAAGACAGTCTGCAACTACATATTTTAGCATGTATAAGTCTGCATGCAAAGTATCGGTCCAAATGTCAGTCAGTTTTTAACAAAAATTTAGCATTAATATGTGTATAGTGAGGAATATCTAGTAGGAGGTCAACCTCCCCTGTAATGTAAACAAGTAAGTGTCTTAAAATGTTGTCCCCAGCTTGCTGAGGATCTAAGAAAGGGCATGTATATGTAGTTGCAATTTGTAATTCAAGATTTGATGTGCATTAGCATGGGACCTTATCTATTTCATTACTACATGTAGGGCTTCTGTGACCTGACTACAGTAGTACCTATCACATGTTACCAAGTGTCAACCTAAGTCCTGGCCTTAATTAATCCTGTTTTGCTCAGTTTGTAGTTTTTTTGTGTACTAACAATTGGAAATACCCCCTCAGGGCATATTAGAGAGAGGATTACACTACAAAGCAGGCACATGTGTATCGGTTGCTAAGAAAAGGAAAAAACTGCTCAATACAATTGTACATTATGGTCAGTGCAAGATACATTTATAAGTAGCTAATCAGAGTCTAAGTCCATCAAGTAAATGTTTACCACAACATCTCATATCTATCTGTATTTATAGCTGTATGTATTGAAAGTGTTTCATCCTGATCTAGAAAATGGGGAATACTTTGATGTGTTTTCTAAGTTTTGCTTTCCATTAGAGCATGGATATAGCTAACATGTAGGTAGGTATGTGTGTGGTAATGTTTTTAGACAAGATATCCTGAACTTTTTCAAGCTCTTACTTTCGGAGATATCCTGATATCCAGATATCCCGAACTTTGACAATTTTACAGAAGTTAGCACATGTTTCTGTCTGGAGGCCTTGTCCTGTATAGTTAGAAGTCTTAAATTGAGTATGAATGTCAAGATGTCTATTACTAGTGTCACAGATTTTTTATAAATAATTACATGTATGTATGTGACTTTAAAATGAGAATGAATAGTGTTATGAATCGGAAAATTTAGAGAAGCCAATATTGTCATAATAGAATATTCAGAAAGTGTAAATGGAATAGTCTTTGATGAAAAATGTGGACAGTGATAAAATTGAAATATTATGAGTGATGAAGTGTTATAAGGAAAGAACTAATGACAATACAAAATGAGAGGCAGAACTACTATAGGAAATCATACAATGAATTTCCGTCAATTCAGTCAACTAGATTTCCTGTTCTGATAAAAGACTTTTTTTATATGCTATACAATTTTACTTTCATATGTTACATGTCACAGTTTTGAGATGTGACATGTACTGTTTCTATGTTTTGTTGGTATTTTTGAAGCAATAGGAAACCCAGTAGCTTGGTGGCCAAGATGGGAGATCTACTAGTGTGGTGGCCAAACTATTCTATAAATAGCAGACCTAAGTTTTCTTGTAATTTAGGATGGCCCCCCAGGGTAGATATCAGGTTGTATGAAAAAAATGAATATACATGTATAAAATACATGGTGTACATTGTATGTTGACCAGTTTAAGTGGGCTAAAATGGCATGATTTCATTTTGATTAATAACATGACATACATGATGCAATTTAACATACAACTGATGTAAAGGTGAGCAAGGGTCAACAGTAGATATTTTACCCCAAAACAAAATATTTCAATGGAGAACAAATAATTTTATTCCACATTTATTATTGAAAATGCTTTACCATTCCTACATTTCTGATAATTATGAAATGCATTGCAAGAAGGCTTTGAAACAAAGTCCACAAATCATGATGCCAAATAGTTTACATCATATATATATGTAACAGAACACTTTTCGCAATGAAAGCAAGGAGACCCATTCTACGTTAGCAGGATTGTGTTTTTATTTACTAAAATGTCATATTCTTCACCTCAACAATATGCATATTTGGAAGATGTTCACTTGTGGTATACTTCCATAGTGTTCTTTTATAACTGTCAGGCAAAGTGCTCTCTAAATAAAAAACAACAGATTTTTATTGTGGGTCATAATGATAACAACTAGAGTTTGCTCCATGTAAAGTCACCTCAGAGTAAGACATAGGGGAATGCCAAATTTGAGGGCTCACAGGATATTGTTGTGCATTTGTCAGTGGCAGTCAAAGGGCACATTGTTGAAGAGCCACATGGGCCTTTTATGGTAGTACCGGGTATTAGTGGTAATAAAAGTGGTGTAATGGTGATGCTTTGGCATTGTACTTTTGTCTTGTTTTATGTACTGTATATATGTATATATAGAGCCTGGCATAATGTACTGTCCTTATGCATGGTATGCCCTGACCTGTGAAACACTGAAAGATAACATTTTTTCTTATGGGTCAAGTTTTGGTGTCACAGGAATTTGGTGATCACAGTTCATGTGTACATGCATGTACATGTATGTGTTGGTATGTTAAATTGGTCTTGAGGCCATTATACTAGTACACTCTCTCACAGCCTTGCTGCTTTCACTTAGTCTAGTTCCCAGACAGTATCGTTATGATCCATACCTTCACTCATACAGTATAGTCAAGACCCTGGTGAAAGGTGTTAATTATGGTTCAGCCCCATACTGAGTGAAGAGCTAAAAGTGCATGTCACTAGTAATAATGAACTGTCGTCACCGTTCATTAAATATTCATTTGGTACAACTGTTTCGATGATGTTCAATGTCTAACCAGGACTCCACCACCAATCTGTTTAAACTAAATCACATGGGGACGCAACAACATAATCATGTTTATATCAGTGCTGCAGGAGGGAGCACAGAAATGTGTGCTGATTGAGGGGATATGACCAGACGGTTGTTATGGTTAGGGCACCGTTAGAAACCATGTGCATATTTTGGTCATCCAGACTACTTTCACTAAACTATCTTGGTATATCAGTTTGACCATTTGCTATAAACTGCAAGTCCAATCTAGCCCTCAACTGTAATATTTATAAAGAGTAAGATTATGTTACCAAGATTATTTACAAATGGTGAAAGCTCACTCACTGCGAAAGTAGCAAGCTACTTACATACATTTGTACATCAAGTTCTTTTGATCATTCGATGCTCCCCTATGGCATACTATGTGATACTGATAACTTGCAAGAAGAGCAAATTTTTCACACACACATCATATTGGCGCAACAACAAACATTTTATATCTTTTATTAGACACACTGCATATGCAGTGACTGTTAGACACACTGCAAATGCAGTAGATAAAGTCTATTGAAATGTCTAAAATTTTAAGGAGATAACAAAATGAAATGAATAAAATAAAATGTAATGGGTATAGATTAGAAGGGCATCCCGTGTCAAATACAACTTTTGACCCTTGAAACACATATAGGCAGTACTTAATGATATCTATTACTATAATAATCTATTCATAGTCTAATTACCATAATATATTTACTAATTTAGCCCCAATGAAAGTAAAAATAGTATGGTTTCAATTACTGACCCTACCCACTTTTTCCTTGCTGACCCTTACCTTTAGTATGTAGTAGTTCAAAGAAAATGGCATGGCAATGGCATGAACATTAGAAATAAAGGAAAAATAATGAGTATATAGTTTGTTGAATAAGCGAAGATGAGTCCAACTACAGAGAATGTTAGTCTGGATGCCAACAATGGTCTCTAACTAAACCACTTGTAACAATACCATATAGGAACTAGACTATGAGAATGTACACTTTATGGGGAGACTAGAACTTGACGAGATAGATACGAGTTTAATATGAAATGACAAGAACTTGCTCTCAGTGAAGTTGAATTTAAAACGTTTTAAAAATTGAAATTTGTCAATACTGATCTTTCCTGTTTTTGAAAGGTATGTGAACGGATACATGACATAAATTTTGTCAAATGGCTATGTGTAAATGTATGTATTTTGTAGGTTGGGTTTTTTATGCCATTGTTTTGAATGACAATCTATACACCCAAATATGCACAATGCAAATAAAACGTCAGTGTAAAAAGGTGATGTATTGCAATGTTAAAATGTAGTGTAAATACTGTGAGCAGGCTCTGATTTCAAACTAGGTTAGTAGGTAGGTAGCATTTATTTTGATATGTTATGATTTGATGTGATGTATGTATTATATACTGAAATATTCAAGTTATTGATGAAAAAAAGGACAATGACATTTTCCATTACCACATTTGACCTATCAAAGCGGATCAAAGTGGGGTCATTTCAGTCACATATTGTATTTCATCTGGTCGCCTTATACAGGCTGACTTGAAGTTTTGTTTGACCATATTTCAGATAATATTGAAAAAAAAATGTATCTGTGATATAAATGGATAAAATCATAAAATCATCCTAAGTGATATATGGGGTGTGGGGGTGGGGTGGAATGGAGTGGGATGGGGGTGTTCATAGATCAGTATAGTCTTTAAATAACAAAACAGGTTGCTCAGGTAAACAAAGAAGGGTAAATAGAGATTGACCCTAAATACTAGTAGTCAACAATGTCTCAGACAGATTACATTGCATGATAACATTTTAAGATGGAGTCCAGTCATGCATACATTATGTACACATTTCACACACTATGTAGTAATTAACAACCAGAAGCATTAATGCCAAGTACTTGTAATTATTCCCATTACCTCTGTTCTATTTTAAGTGAAGACTTTATAAATATACTAAGAGTTATAATTGTAGTGAGAACATTAAGAATGTACATATGGCTTGGACATTATTGTTATCTTGCAGGAGATGTTAGCATCCATTGAAATTATACCATGATATCACAATGTAATTGACTTTACATTTAGTGTTATTTATGGTAAGGGTGTGGGTAAGGTGTGTACAAGATTATGTATGGAAATCCATCCAAGTTGTTCCAGATCCCCCTCCTGTTACCAGGTTTCCTAGACTCCCTCCCCCTCCTGTTACCGTGTTTTCTGGACTCCCTCCCCCTTTTGTTACCGGGGTTTCCCAAATAAAACTTTCATACCATGTTTCCTTTGTGTTAGCTTATCAGAGAAGCCCTCGTAAAGTAGGATCTTTCTTTTGTTCTAGACCAAGTTTTTCTATATTTCTGCCAGACAGCTGTTTTTCTCACCCAGGTTTTAATTGGAACTGGGCCTTTAAACCTATTATTTATTTGGCAAAATTTGAGAGAAACTAATCTCTAAATGTAAACCCATTATTAAATACATGTTTATTTGGTTATTTTTGAACTATTTCACTTTAATACTGTTTTTGCTGTGAAAGTGAACGTTGTTACGTTAATGATAATATTTTTTGTGTCTCAGGGGAAATTATTGTCGAGTCTGGTGTACATATGTATAAATTACACTAGACATACACTGTACATGTACATCTCATTACATGTAATTCATTATTCATAATTTAGACCAAGCCAGTGACCCATACCAAAATTACATACAGCCTTCATTGCAGTGACTTGCAAGTTGGCTGGCCTAAATTAGCAAGCTCTGTACATATTTGATGTAGCAAGGTCAGAGTACTATCACAGTATAGTATCAGCCTCTTCTCTCTCTTAGTCTTACCTACCACCCCCACCCCACCCATCTAACACATACCCATGATGTTCAATATTTGTTGTATCTTAATTTTAAATGTACAGTCAAATCATGAAGAAATCGAGTTCCAAACTTACAAACTGACATTTGGAAATACCACTAACGTAACCTATTAGTGTCAGTACACATTCCAATGAAAGTGCCAGCGGTCATGGAGAGGTGAAGTTAATGTAATCTATGTAGGTTAGTTCTATGTCATCACCACCACCACCACCACCACCACCACCACCACCACCACCACCACCACCACCACCACCACCACCACCACCACCACATATAAGATATGTACCTATATTTATGACCCAAACAAAGTTATTATGTGATTGGTGAGGGATATAGCAATAAATTTTGATAATTTATCCAATATTTGAATGTTTGTGTTGGAAGTGAGTACGTATAATAATACACATAATTTTGCAGTCGTATGAATGACTGTCTATATTTCTGTCGTAGTTCTATTCTGTGTTTTACTGAATTGTACTTACAACTGCATTACTAACCAGTATGCCTTCTAAGACAATTTGATGCACTTCAAAATTTAGGGTTTCCCTTCTTTGTATTACAATATGTGGCAGCTCACAAGGAAACTAAGATTTATTAGTTTGACCTACAACAAAAAATTTCAGTGACACTACTAGTAGATGACTTACAGTGTACTGTTCTATTTATTGCTGTATTACATTATGTAGAGCCGGATTATTATGAGAGTGTATGCTACTTGGTTGAACTATATAATCCAGGCACTTGTGTCTGAAACATAACCTTGTGACATAAATTGCTAGTGAAATAGTACTATGTGGTTTGTTGTGAAATGTACATGTAGCATGCAGGAATGGCATCCTATCACTGTCATTGTCATCATAAATGCAAAGCTTCATTTCAGTTAACGCATTTCTTAGAAATTAAGGTCAGTTTTTTAATTTCAGTGAAATTTAGGTGATTTTTCTATTCCAAGGCAACCCCCCCCCCCCCCCATCAAACATACTGTGGTTTTGAATTAATAATGATATTCACAATACTATATATTAATAACTGTAATAATTTACTTCTGACTTGTAGGTATTGACAGATAATATTTTCATTATTTATTGACATAAATTGATGTGAAATCTTTTCATCAGATGTTTAAAACATTAATTAGTGAAAAATTGACTTTTCCAAAGTTGTCATATTTCGGCGATGAAAATCAGTTATGAATATTGATACATGACCTGGTTGTGTGTCAACATTTAGATATTCCTTCTAATTTTTTTTTTTAGCTGAAAGGAAAGAATATGTAAAGGGACTTTGTCAGTTTGAGTAGCTTGATGGGTAGAGACAAACCCTTTAGTTTAATGACAGGAGTATTTTGTGACGAAATGAAGAAAAATTTTGCCAAATATATTGATTATATCTCATCAAGCATAATTATGAAAATCGAAAAGAATTTGGATGATATTTTGTGTACCATAGAACCTCTAACATAGATGTGAGTTGTCATCCTGGTTGTCTTGATGTACAAAAATGTAGAACAACTGGTGTACTGGTGTATGACTCCAAGGCTTGTGTGTATTATAATATGATTATTTATAGTGCAGTGTGACCTTTGACCTTCATGGATCATCTGTCAATACAGGGGTGGCCTCTTTTACTGCATTGCTAGCAACAGAGCAAACAGGACAATAGAAAATATGTTTACTTTACAGCATTACCAACAGAAAAGAACTCATGAGGAAATAGGTTATGACAGTTAGCCTGAAGAACTAAAACATCCAAGGCTCCTATCAAATTTAACTTTATGCTTAGTAGTCTGAATTGACCAAAGGAACTGTTTCAGCAGATTACCACCTCATAAATTTGGTAGTCAAGATACAATATGTCCTGGACTACTACTAATTTTGAGTCCTGTACATGTTGATATATTTCATTTTTATATGCCTTTTGTTATTTCTTCCTTGTGTGTGTTACATTCTTTGTCATACATGTACACACTTCATTCATTGGATGTCTAACATGTACCAACAAGACTTGGTAGGCATTATTACAATACAATAGCAATATAATCTATTTTGATTATTCTATTTTGTGATGTAGTTCAAGTTTGGCTTTGGCTTTGTCACTTCCTGTACTAGACCTGAATGCTGCAAAGATTAATAATTAGCATACACTTTGTAATGTGATATTGATTTTGTATGTTAAGATAGTGAAAAGATAATTGATAGAAATCAATGGATAGGGTGTGTTTATCTTTTGTATTAAGTAAAATATCATTGCAGGTTACCAAAACAAATGCACAGCAGTACTTTAATTAGTGATATACAAGGAGAGAGATAGCTGAATGATAGATAGCCTAGAGACTTACTGGTTTCAAATCTAGAGTTTCCAATAATTAATGAAACCAATGAGTTTCTAGGCTTGACCCAAATATTAGAGAAATACTTTTACTGAAATTGAGTGTTATTAAAAGCATAACCTTGTTTGAAAATATGTATTTGGTAAAACTGGATATATGCTAATTTACTTTTGCAATTTGAAGGGATCTTTAGATGTTATTCCCCAATATTTTTCTTTGTTCAGTCAAGAAAAATACCAGTGACCTAAGGGGCCTTTGTCACTACGTGTTGCTAGACGTGTAGTGACAACCCTCAGGTCATGAGTATTTACCGACTGAATAAAGAAAAATATTGGAGAATAAAATGATTATACCAGTGCCAGTAATATCAAAGAAAAATCAGGTAAAGTAATGGCAATTTTGGTTTTGACTCATATTTCGAACATAGCAGAACCAGTGGCATAGACACACGTTGTCTTGACATAAATACACATTGTCGTGATTTAGAATGACCAGAGTATATATTCCATAGTTTTGTTCAGCTTGGCTTGTGCATGGTATAATACTTATTATTTTCCAAAGAACAGATCTCCAAGTGTTATAGAAATAATATGAAATTAAAATTGTTATCAGATACAAACTTTACCCAAAACTTTTATTTACCTTTTTCAGAATGTCTCACCTGCAATGAGTATTTAGTAAAACTTAATGTATAACTTGATTTCATGTGTATCTTTTTTGAAGGGCATTATTTTTATTTGGTAATATTATTTCAAAATATGCAGTTATACTTTGGAAGTGTAAAAAAAGCCAAATGGAAAAATGTTTTTAGAATGCATTGCAAGAATGTTGATATAAAATGTGAAAATTAATTTTTTGTTGAAAGTTCACAGAAAGAGTAATTGAAATCAACAATTCCGAGTTATTTGGCAAGTAATCCATTTGTACCTTTGTAGTTCTCAACTGTCACACACAAATGAAATCCAATTCAAACTACATTGTAGCCGAGGGTATATGTCTTAACCCAGACTTTTTAGGTGTGTCTGACTGAACCATGGTATTTAGACGAAAGGGAAAAATGAAAATTCTGTTGTTGAATAAAATGAATCCATTGAAGTAAAAATATATTTCATGATGATAGTACATTTGTAATTAATATTTTAACATTCTTCGTAACTAGCTAACTCTAAGTCACCAGTGTATTGAGCTGGAATTCTTTCTTTATGCTAGTGAAGTTCATGAATAATTCAGAATTTCATACAAGAGAGTGTTATCTTCCGTTTCTACCAAATAGTTGCCATCGTTTTCTTTGCACATGCCAAGTATATCATGACACAGGTTTATTTATTTAACATGTTTTAACAATGCATGATTTTCTGCACTTTCTCAGTCATTTTCAATAATTTATGATACAGTATATAAATAAGAGCAAAGCAGGTCACAGAAACACTGCAGGATATCGTTTTCTCAGAATGTATCATTGTTGTCAGCATCAGGTAGATTGTAACAGCCTGGGAAAGGTGACCTACATGTAAGATGATTTATCAGTCATCATGTGATAGACAACACTGCCCTCACACTTTATTGAAATTATTTACTTTGTTTTCAAACATGGCGACCTTGCATCAGAATATCTGCAAAGTATATACTTTTCATACTGAATCCAACCCTGAGTATGAACAATTATTTAATTGGTAGTGTTTGTCTGACTTAAGTTCTGCATGTGTTATATTGTATACTGTACAGTACTCTCATGGCATTGTATAATAAACTAGACATCCATAGACCTGTTGCCGGTTCTAAGGTGCATTGCGTGTCTCTCCATACAATGCCATGTATTGTGTATATGCTACTCAGGGGATGGTTGTCACTTGGCCGTACCCTGGGTTCACCTGTAAAATCACTGTCTGTCATTCAGTGCGCCCTCAAATGATAGCCAAATTTTGTTGTTGTGAGTCAAAATGAGAAAAACTGGTATTTCTTGTGAGTTACCACATAGTAAGAGATAGAGGAACACCAAATTTTGGTGCGTCACTCGAAATTGTGTGCATCAGTGGTGTATCAAATTGGCTTAGAGGGCACACTGCTGTCATTGATGGCATTTAGTCTTTGTTCTATGAAAACACTCATATAATTAAAGAGGTCAACATGTGTTTCCATAATTTCCTGATGAAAATGTTATTTCAAACGTAATCTTGACAAAACAAGACTAAATGTAACAACATAAGCAACATCATCTCACGCAATGCATCTTGGAACCGGAAAATTGACTATTGATGTCTGTTGCATCAGTGCTATTTCAAATAACAATTTTATAGTTAAATTATCTCAAATCAAAGTTTTGATAATGTGTATCAAAGGAAAGATAAGCATGGAAAGGAAAGCGTCATGTAGGATACAGCAATTTATACTTCACATAGCAATTGCCAAGCTGACTACAATCTTATCTTAGATAGGGCGGATTTAATTTATCTAACATATTTCTGGGTTTATCTTTTGTGTATGTACATGTACATTAGGGAGCAGGCAAATACCCAAAGAAAATACAAAATAGATAGTAAATGACTTATACACTAATACAGTACTTGTAATGTATGGCAAATATATCAAATCAAATCATCTCTGGTGTCAGATTATTATAATTGCATAATTCAGTCAGTGTTTTTAGTATTAAAATATTATGTACAAAGGTGAGGAACACTGCTAACAGAAAGGGGAATGTGGTGAAACTTGGATTGTTTTGCAAACACTTGTTGTTACTATAATTGGTTTGGGAATCTTGATAATGTGACAGGGGAAGTTAAGTATACATGTATGGTACAATGTAGATTTGATTTACATAGCAAAAAACACTGTCCTGTCCACTGATATTGATCAAATTGAAATGGACAAATTCTACCAAAAGTCTAGCTAAATCTCCTGCTAGGGAAAGGGTAAACAGTGCATGTCAGTAGTAATCCGTCACACACTGACAAGTGGTTGTAATTGGTTACTTCATTCAGTTTTATACCATAAGTTTAACGTCCAGTCTTGAAGTTGAAGTAAGTCACATGAGAATGAGAAAATGTCATCACATTTATATCAACGCTCCAATATTTTTACATTAGTGCTGACAGTGGTGAGAACGGAATGTTGTGCTAGAGAAACCCATTTGACTATATGGTGGAGAGAGATCATAGGAAACAACCACAGATATAGCATTAGTAGACTAAATTTGATGTGGCTGATTAGTTTGTGGTTTAGGGCTAGCATAAGTCAACATATCAATGTATTCATTTAAAAGCTTGTTATTGGTTAGGTATACTTGAAACATCCTTTGAGGTATACAAATGTATATAGTAAAAGTCTAATGTGAAATCACCCAACAGGCTTTAATATGTTGAGTACACATATAGTATAGCCAACGATATTTGATACGTGGCACTCAGTGTATAATTTAATACCAAATTCATGTGTGTCAATATTTAATGTGAATATATTTAATATGTCTGACATTCAAAAATTGAGGTGGTTGTGTAGTTGCTCAGTGTGTATACAGAAATTCTATATTAGAGAGGTTTAGATGCATGAATTTATGTGTATGTTATAAGTGTAGCCATAGTCACTTGATATGAAGCAACCTAGGCGTTCTGTATCAGACGATGCTGTCAAAATGTGGTGTACACGTAACTGTAAACATGTATTAAGTTTTTGTCATTTTTCTTCTGTTAAATGTCGTTATTTTTTATATCAAAGGTCGGAAGCATACATGTAGCTGTAAATGAATTGATTGATATTTTGTTTGGGTAGTTGCAGGAAAAAAAATAAAAATACCGACATGTTTTGAAAACAAAGTCATCTGTTTGGCATTCTGGACAGGATATTCCAATGCGCATGCACATCCCAATGTTTTTCAAGTGAACGTGTAACTAAACACAACTTTGTATGCATCATTACGTGTATACCTGCACGATAATGCTCCCATACGCGTACCATGAACAAAAAATGAAATATTGTACACAGTGTACTACCGTAGTTCAGGGTACCATCATGTTCAGCTTATGAGTAATTCTATATGATGCATATTCAAATTCATACACATTCCAAAGTGTTATGAACAGTTGACATTAGTGCTGTTAATGTAGCTATCTCTGTTGCTATGGTTGCTATGGTTACTAGACACACCCCTTTTTCATAGATTATTTATGAAGACATTAATGATAATAGTTTTCACATACAATCATGTAATATTACTATTCGCACATTCAGTGTTACTTTTACAGTGTACTTTGTGTAGTCCCCAATGGGCAAATAGCAAATTAGTCAATAAATTATCAAGTTTTGTATCTAGAGACAACATTCAAATTTGCACAATAAATTTGACATATAACACTCCAGTCTTCCATGAAGGCTTGTACGTTTTTAAATACTTTTTAAAATTAAATCTGGTAAATGTGGTACATTTTCATATTTTCCAGATATGATTAATGTAAATTGTAAAAACCTATGAGATCTACAAAGTTTAACTTGAAGAGAAGTGCGCTTAATATAAACACAGAAGGTATTATTCTATTAATTTCCACTAATGGCTCCCATGTTTCAATCCCAGCGTGTGCCTTCTTAAGCCAAAAATAGGACCATTCTTTTGTTGTGACCCACTTTTTGTATAGCTCTCCCAGACAACTGATTTTCCTACCCAAAATATTAATTCTAATGAGGTGAGAGGCATCAAACAATAACACTTTACTTGTAAATGCTGTATGTGCATAAAAATTACAATGTAAAACCAGTCAGCAGTTATGGTGGAGACCAGATACATTTTATTTTATTTTTATTTTTATTTTTACATTTTTTTAAAAGTTCAATTCAGGTTGTATGATCTGTTTATGTTGATATTCTAAATACACAGACATGTAATTGACTTGCCTTTGGCTTTGCTTGTGTATGATCTTTCATCTATAGAATTTTTACAGTAATAAAATGTTCTGTTCAAATCAGATTTTGATACTAAAAAGCGTGCTGAGGTGTAAAACTAGTCAGAGATTCAATCCATTTTCAAACCTACATTGTATATATTTCCTGTTGAAGCCTGTTATTTAGTATGATGGGCTTCAATGAATTGTACATTGACAGGCAACTAAATATACTATCCAAAGAATTCCCAATAGATCTGTGACAGTGGATTTTCTAATTAATCAAATTTTTGTTTGATAGATATTCATGCATTTTATGTCAGTTAGTTGCTATTCTCTAATTTCTACCTGGGGTACATGTATGTTTAAAATGTGTTAGGTGATTACTTTGATATTGTTTGTGACAGTGGAGCTTGAAGGAAACAGTTGACAAAGTTGCATTGGGAATGTAATGAGTTTTAACCATGACAACAAGTAAGAAAAAGTCAATCCAAAATTTAAATAAACCCAACTGTGGTGAAATTTTGTACATTTTGATTTACTTTATCAGTAATTTGTTCAGTCAGTTTGAAAGTACATGTATTTTATGCATGGTAGCAATATAATTTACATGCATTTTCCACACATTATGTATCAACAAAATAATTCATACATTGTACATTGCCATACACAACATTTGAAATGTTTAATATTTAGATATGCTGCCCCCCCAAAAAAAATATTAACAACCCTGAAAATAATATTTTTGCATGAGATGATGAGTATGAAAATGTGAAATAAAAGGAATGCAAGTTTTCCAGAAGCCATGGTAATCACATTGTTGCCAACTGTGAGACTTTCGGTAAATTTTTTTCACCTGATGTTTTTGTTTGTTTACAACAGTGAAAGGAACTTGTATTATTTTCATGTTCTGGCCGGAAAGTAAATTTAAATTACAATTCAGTGAACCCTCTCATTCTGTCAAGTTTTTCATAATGAAACTTGAAAAATGTCACTTTTAGAAGCTTTTTGAAAGTCTCAAATGTCATACTGTACATAATGAAAAAAGGGCAATCGTACGTGCGTAACAACATGTACTTTTATTTCAGTCTACTCCATAATTAGAATAGTTTGACAGACATTGGTAATTGTCAGTCCAGAAAGTCAAATTTGTTACTTTCTCATAAATTCTATAGCAAACATGTTGAAACATGTTAAACTTTTTCAAAAATTCTGTTTACATAGATATTTATATGCATGACGTATGGCAATGCCCCCTTCAGACATAGTGGTATAGTCCACCAACGAAAATCAGATTCACTGGTAGATCATGTGATCATTGTCGTCAGCTAGGTGGCTGTTTTCCCTGGCATTTGTCTAGACCATGGCAAAATATGGAAAGATAATTGCAGAATTCAGGTTTTTCCTATATTTTAGAAAACATTAGTTTGGATATAAGCTTTGTAAACATTGTCAAAAAGATGGGTAACATCCATATAGCAGGACCCAATGAAGCTTTGATCATCTCTGGTAAGTGTTTAGTACAAATTTAGTGTTTTCTGTATGTATTGATGAAAACTGATGTCCTCATATCATTATTGGAGTTGACCTTTGGTATTCTTTAGATTAAAGGTACATTGAGAACAGCTTTCAGGCTATCAATCTTGAAAAAATGGTCGTATTTTATACATAAATCGTCCGGAATATTCATTATGTATGCTATGTACATACATTTCAGTATTCTATTAGATGGGGTCCCCTTCATAATTATTCATGTGTTTTTCTAGAAGGGTCTGTGTATGCTTTGTGCATTTTAAAACCCATTATCAAACACCTTTCCCTAGGTATTACAGGAAATTGATAGCACTGGTAAACATTTTATATCTATTTATGTTTATATAACTGAAGAAGAAAAGATTTTCAATGTGATAATTATAAACTTATTTAGTTATGTCCATACTCATACATTGTAGATCTGTTTATTAAAATGAAAATGAAAAAATGAAAAGTTGTAAAGAGTTGCTTATTTTCAGTGGTCAAGGTAATGGTCTAAATAATCAAACAAATCTCTATTGAATAACTGTAATTTAGGTTTTCATTTTTCAAAAAAAATATTGACTTCTGTTTGCACAATTTCTATTTTGCAAACCACACTAATTTTTTATTTTTTTGCGTGAACTTTTAGTTTTGTAAATGTTATATTTTAGATTTTGCAGGGCTCTAATTTAACTTCAAGACTGGGGTAGTCAGCTTTAGCCAAGTGAACTGTTTCACCTACAATTTTCTATTGATTTCCATTCTTCTATTCAGACCACCACCTTATAATTTGATAGTCTATTTGCAATGTTTAGTAGTCTAAGTGTGTCCTAGACTACTGCTAATGTGGAGCCCAGGCCTGAAATCTGTTTCATGACATTCAGACAAAACAGCTGCTACCAACTTTATCCACAATGAAATACCAAATCCCTCACAATATGTTGGACACTGAGGACATTACAAACAAATATGTAAAAACCTTAGTACCCTCAGCTTCCCTCCTCATGAATATTACTTTTAATATATAAACATATCTACTGGTATTAGTCAACAATTTAGTTATGTAATTAGTACAGATATTTTAAGATACTCATTAGTACAAGTTGTGGTAATGACAATTAGGTGTGAAAAAATGGCTATCTTACATATCCAATAAATGTGAATAATGTTGAAAGTATATGATAATTTTTGTGAATACTTTCAAATTGCATATAATTGTAAGAGACACTTGAACTGTTTAATTCAGTACAGGTACCTCTTATACATAATACATTAGTTGATTTTGAAACTAAGATTAGATCAGATTAGATTAGATTGGATTAGATTAGATTGGATTGGATTATATTTCATATAATCTCTGATTTTGATGAGCTGTCTAGGATAGAATTGCTGACTTTTTCAGGAGATAACACATTCAGTTATTGAAACAAACTTACATCATATTAGATTATATATACTTAGTCTTGTTAATTTGTCTCCGAGTAATCTGGGTGAATTATCAAGGACGAATTTATTGAATAGTTTTTAGAATGTCTCAATTTATTAACTGTGGAGGTATTGTATATATGAAGTACTTGTGTTATCAAATGATCTATCATAAGAACTAGATGATGTATATGAAGTACTTGTGTTATCAAATGATCTATAAGAACTAGATGATGTTGTCAGGTCAATGGCTTCCTTTTCCTGATAATTGTTGTTACTCAACATCATAAGTTTTAACAAATATCCTAAATCTTTAACACTAGAAAATAGCCTGTGTTTCACACGGGACATTTATATACATATTTTGTTACTAGTGAAACTTGGTATATGGCATAACAACAACTCAAGACTAGTAAGTCACATCACTTCCTATGAGTAGCACTTGACAGGCATCGCTGACAGTCAAATCCACAAGTTTCAAGTAGAACAGACATGAACATAACTCCGCTAAAATCTTCCTCATCCATTCTGCCAAATCAGCAAATACCCCCGGACAAAACCCCCCTAGCTTAGTATTACTATTATACTATTATAGATATGGCATAACCGCAACTCGAATAGAGACTAAATGAAATCACTTTATATGAGTAGTGCTTGACAGACATCATTGACAGCAATGAAGCCCATCAATTTCATGTACATTGTAGAACTAAATAACTCTACTAATATTTTTCTAATCCAATTCCATTCTGCCAAATTGGAAAATACCCCCCCCCCCCCCTACACCCCCAACAAAACTCTTATTTAGCATACAAATTTGTTATTCATTGGAATTGTCAAATGTTGAATTGAACCCAGACTTGTTCACTTTTCTTGGATAGTTTATTGATTTGTCTCAAATGAGTTAATTACTTGTAAGATGTAAATAGAGAGAGTGTATGAGTCATAGTTTAATACACTAGGATGAAAGACTACTTTTGCTTTTCAAATTGTATATAATGATTAGGGTAAATACAGTGTGTGTTTATTTACCTCTTTATCACTATACAAGGCCATTCAGACAATAATAGATTGATCAGTTATTTATACCAAAGTAGATTCTGTATTAATTGTGATGACATCTAGAGTCTATTAACAACATTTGCATCGTTAAAAACATCTAATGTAAGGTGTGTTTTAGCTTTGAATTCCCTCCCTCACCCACTCACTAGATATAGGGATTGAGTGCAGCACAGTCATTTTTTTCAAGGAAATAGATTCAGTTTTACAAATGTACACCATGTTGAAGGACAATATCATGACTGTTTCCACAGACTGTAGGTCACATTGACACTGCTTGGTTCTCTGTCATTGTGAAAACAAACTCAGTGAACTGTTGAGGTTACCCACTAGTCTAGTCCCTATATGGTATCATTACAATTTACACCTCCGCTTTCAAGGTTTAGTTAGATAGAGACCACTTTGGCATCCAGACTATAAGTGACCCACAAGCTAGAGAGGCAAATTGATGTTGCCATAATATAACCAGTCAACATGTGTTTAAGTATAAACACACCACATCCATTTCTTGAATCACAAGCCTCCCTAAAAAAATTATAACAGCAAAGGTTGTCCCTGAACCAATGCAGTATCTACAAAGTCTTCTGGAATTGCATATAATTTGATAGCCAGGCATATTGTGCAGAACTGGGTATACATGTAGATAGAATCACCAGTTGGAAGTGAGTGTAGATGAAATAATGTCAATATTACATTCTGTGATCAGCTGTAGGTGACATGATTGACACAAAATATACTCATTTAATAGAATAGAAATCTAAATATGTATAAACAACATACATTGTAATAACGTGACCATGTGGAGAAAAAATGAAATGTGATTAAGAAGAGTAACAGCTGGAATGGCTGAAATGACATCACAATAAATGAATGGAAAGATAATTTAATACTGATTCAAGCAGACTTGTCTGATATTAATAATAATAACAGTAATAATAAGATGATGTTATTGCTATTTGGGTAAAAAATGCAAATGGGAATTGGCTTTCCATGTGCTCATAAAAAGAGGTGAATAAAATTGAAAACTAAATATTGGAAAGAAAGCAATTGAATAAAACATTGGAAAGGAAATACAAGTGAAATGTATAAGCAAGAGATAAAATGAAGGTAAATCTTTAAAAAGATTATAACTAGAATGATAAGAATGCAGAGACAGACAACATGAAACTTACATGAATGGTACAATGTAATAAAATGATCCTAGGACTGGTTTAAAATATGAATCACAGATGGATAAAAGCTCATTCTAAAAAACGTTGTGATTTCATTTTGATTCTTTTAATCCTATACTGCCTATCAGAGGGTAACAGTTCAAAAGATGTGTGTGTGCCGGGTGACTGGCATCCTTAATGATGGATGTAGCTTTGCAAATGGATCTGGAATGAAAGATTGATTGTAAAGATGGTAATTCTGTACCGATGATTCTCTGTGCTGTCTGGACAGCTCTCTCATGTATATTCAACTCATCGTTTGTTGGTGGTGTTGTTAAACCAGATGGTAATGGCATACCTTAAAATATTCTCTGACAGTGTAGTGAAAATTGACTAAAATAAAGTACTACAACTCATTCCAAATTTCTTTTAAACGTCTCAGAAAATAAATACATTGTTGGACTTTCTTCATAATGATGAACAATATCCAATGAACAGTTAAAAAAAGGTGATGTCTGTCAATGAGTGAAGTCAATTTGATTAGGTAAATATTTGGACATGAAAGCAGACAGGTATCATGACTACCTGGGTAGTTAGAAGGGCAGTAATGTACCCGACCTTTGCTGAGCTTCTAGATTTCATGTGTAGTGTGCTGTTGAAGTCAGCATGTAGTTGAAAGTATTTGTATTAAAGATCACATCACATGTAAATTAGTTAAAAAATACATTAAATTTTGAGTTTATCTTGCGTTACTTAAGTAGTCTCAGCATACATGTAGAGGTGGTAGCCAGTAAACGTGAGCCCCCATTCCGGCTGAATGAAGAAAAGTGTTATATAAAATAGAACAAGAAAAGCAATTTCTTCTTATACAGACATATTGTAATGCATATGTAGTGCATGGTGTGGAAGTTATTGTGTTGATCAATAAATTGAATGATCAATATTTTTATGTGCGTCTATGTAATGAAATTTTATTTCAGGTAAGAATTCATCAGATGGTAATGTCTTTATACTGACATGGGTTGTCAGTGGCCGAGTGGTTAAACCACTTGCCTCTTACCACTGCGGTTGGGGTTTGAACCCCATTCAGGGTTTGATTAAATTTACCACGCTGTAAGTAAGAAGAGTGTTGTTCAGTTTGACTCTACCGAGCAACGCAGGTTTTCCGCGGTTACTCCGGTTTCCTCCTGCATTAACACTGAACCCATGAGGGATGGCTCTCACTGGACTTCTTGGGAGACAAGTGTTTATATGCTTAAAGAACTATCCAGTATAAATAAAGATTATTATTACATTCTCATATTAAATGTCTTATTTTCCTTTGCTTGTTTTCAGGTGGTTGCTGCGGAGCCACAACAAAGAAGACAGTAATAGGAGGCTGGGCTTGGGCCTGGTGTCTTGTTACCGATGTACAGAGACTGAGTCTGGAAGTGATGACTTTGAATCCAACCTGTGAGCATGTAGAGACATCGGAAGGTGTACCACTAACAGTGACAGGTGTAGCACAGGTCAAGGTCATGACAGAGCCTGAATTACTGGCCACAGCTTGTGAACAGTTCCTTGGCAAGTCAGAGAGTCATGTGGAAAGTGTGATTTTGCAAACCATGGAGGGCCATCTCAGAGCCATTCTTGGTAAGTATCAATTATGTCATCATTAGTCTAGTTCCAGACAATGTTAAAATCGGAACACGGTCATCAGGAACTAGACTACATGTATGTCATCATACTAGTCTGTCAGGAGTTAATATGGTGATTAGATTTTAGCAGACATTTCTTATAAAAATGACACTAGTGTGCCATCCAACAAAGCACAGCATTTGTTGTGGGTATAAATTATGAAAAGAACATGTTTTCTTGTGATTCACCCCATGGGTGTGTTACAAGAAATTGGCATTCGTCAGTGGCATGTCAAATTGGCTTAGAAGACACACTGTGTGCCACCATATTCTGCTAATAAAGTAGATAGACCTATTTGGCAAGAATGTTTGGAGTACCAATGTGATAATGATTATAGAACAAAGGAGAAAATATTCAACTCAGTCAATGATTACTGAAAGTAGTTGGTCAGATGTTGCGAAGTGCGAGGTGGTTGTATTTATTGGCTTTTGCCTCATCTCTACAACTCTGTTGAGACAGTATTATATTCCTTGCTACCAGTTTTAGCGAGGAAAAGAGTTCAATTTGATGATATACAACATGAAAACTGTTAAGAGAGAGTTTGCTGTGTAACAAATCATTGTCTTTGCAATGTGCTGGACCCATGGGGTGAAGGCAGACCTCATTATGTTTAGATGACTTGTGTTAAACACTTCCTTGCAGTAGATGGAAAAAATAATTGTTCCAATGTTGTAGAGCATGAACAATATGTACTAAATGTTAAAACTATTAATCATGTTGAAAAAATGATGTGTAGGAAGGGGAACTTTTGCTTCACACCTCTAACAGTTTGTGACTTTTCAACACAAGAGGGCTCCCTTTCAGCAGAATTGTAAACATAGAAGTTTTGATCGTACACAGGTACACTGACAGTTGAGGCTATTTATCAAGACAGAGACCAGTTTGCAGCTTTAGTACGAGAGGTGGCATCACCTGACGTAGGACGTATGGGAATTGAAATTCTCAGTTTCACCATCAAAGATGTGTATGACAGAGTAGACTACTTGGATTCACTGGGTAAAGCTCAAACAGCTGTGGTTAAGAGAGATGCTGATATTGGTGTGGCTGAAGCTAACAGAGATGCTGGAATCAAGGTAAACACATAGACAAAAAATAGACAAAAAGATAGTTGGTGGTTAGATGTAGGCAACCAGACTCAAATTCAAATTTTTCAAGTCAGTGTAGCCGAACTTTTCTTGTAGTTGGACCAACTGCTGTTTTCACATCAACCACTGCTGATGAAAACCCAGTATTTTGTAAACTTGATTAACTTGCAAGAAAAAAGTGAAAAACAAATTGAAATGGAATATTGAAACTCCTTGATTAGTTAATTAATTTATCAATTAATTATTTGACTGACTGATTGATTGATTGATTGATTACCAATAGTTGACATTTGAAATGAACTAGAAAGAAATTTACAAGGGTTGTGGTATAATTTTTGATGAGCTGTGATATTTAAATTGTATTTTTCAAGTTTTTTTATAACTGTACATGTATTTGATATCCTTTCTGTTGAATTTCCCCATGGGATTGGTAGTTGTGCCTGGTTCTCACTGATCCTGTGTTGTGCAGAAAGACGGGAATAATGCAGCAAGTTATCATACATACTATATGGTATTTGAAGTGTTTTTAGGGTATAAAACTATTCCCACATGTAAGAAACTAATACTTTCACTTATCTATTCCAAAAAATAGCGGTACTAAATTTTTTCTATTTGCTGGCACATAGGAATCAGAATACAACAGACAGATGATGGATGAGAAATTTGATGCCGAGACAAAGATTGCTGACTCTCATAGGTTGTATGAATTACAGAAGGCAGGCTTTGAGAAGGAGGTTAACGCTAGGGTAAGTCACCTCTAATAAACTATCATATCATACTAGTCTTGTTTTCAAGGCAATCGCTAATCTTTTATATTTTCATGGAGTGAACATAGTATTTGGCAGCCATATTGGATTCTAAAATGGCTTAATAACATTGTGACCTCTATTTCAAAACTTTGTATGGTGACCCCAGAATATTTTTATTGATTGTAACTAAAAATAGGTTGGAGTGTTCTTGAACAAAGTAAAAGTAGAGAATTTATTTTGCGAGGTATATCTAAGTCAACTGGTAATTAAAAAATATAATCGCGGGGAGCCACAGAAATGCTTACCACTTGGTTGAGACAAATTTTGAAAGTAGTAATTCATATAAAAATGTGAAACACTAAAGTAATCTTTACAACAGATGTTTGAAGTAATAACCATATTCTTCTCAGTGTTTCAATGGCTGTCAGTATTTGAAAATCAAGACAAATATTTAGACAGATTTCCTGTCCCATTCTCACCACTAGAGGGCATCAGGGAAAGGGGACAGGCAAACGCTTATCTATGCATGGCTGTCTTTGGAATAATTCCTAGCAATCTGATTGGCCAATGTCAGTCTTTGTCTTCTGTTCTCAAAATGCTAATCTGATTGGTTGTTGTGCTTGTGTATTCAGTTGGCCTCTATCATTAAATTAGTCAGTTGATCAGCAAATCTAATGTAAGTGTCAAGTGACATTATGACATAGTTAGTCCAGCATTTTTGTTTAGACTTTAACCATGTTGACAAAAAATGGCAGTCTTTACCTGTCGCCAATCTCTGAAGCCCTAGCAGTGAGACAAGACAGGAAACTAGTGTAGATAAATATTTAGCCAGAATTAAAATTGTATTTGTTTTGTTTGTCCTACTAGAAAGCAGAAGCAGAATTGGCTTATGAACTACAAGCAGCTAAAGTCAAACAGAAGATCAGAAATGAAGAAATTGAAATTGAAGTTGTAGAACGTCGTAAACTGATTGACATTGAGGAGAAAGAAATTTCTCGTAAAGAGAAGGAACTGATAGCAACTGTTAAAAGACCAGCAGAAGCTGAATCATTTAAAGTGGAGACATTGGCTGATGGTAAAAGGTCAGTGTGACATTTTATACTTTAGTTAGTTCTATATTTTTACCAACATCATCACAGTTATAAGCAAGTAAGTTGAGATGATAATACACAATGGAATAACTGGCATATGGTACAAAGGTGTAGTTTATAACTTGAGTGTTTTATTGCCAACAGGTACAGCTAGGGTTGGTGGCCGGCTTGGGTGGGATGGCATTGTCTGTTGGTGTGTCTGTGTGTAACTTGGGTTGGTGGTCTGGTGGGAGGGGAGGTTATAGGGTTGTCTGTCAGTGTGTCTGTCAGTGTGTCTGTCTGCAGACAACCAATTGACTATGTTGAAGTATTGTTTGTGAAATGTATACATGGTATAGTAACAGATGGTTGTTTCCACACCGGTATATTCTAATGATTACACAAAACTGGGTCAGATTTCTTGAATCACCCCACCCACCCATACCCTCACCCCCACCCCCTATTTATAGATTGTACTCATTTACTGCAACATTAAGGGGTACAATTATACATTGCAGTATAAATAGCAGGGTTAAGTAGGCATGAACATATCAAAATATTAGCCTATATGTAAAATAGTATTTTGTGTTGTTATTTAGAACTCAGACTATCCTCAGTGCTGCAGCTGATGCTGAAAAGATCCGTGCTATCGGTACAGCTGAGGCTACTGCTATTGAAGCTATTGGTAAAGCTGAAGCTGAGAGAATGAGAATGAAGGCTGCTGCCTATAAACAATATGGAGATGCTGCTATGATGAGTCTTGTCTTGGAAGCTATGCCAAAGGTAGGACATACAACGTATCTAGTTAGTCTTTGGGTGCACAGAGATAAGACATTTGAAATAGAGATGTTTTGTGAAAATTGTGACGTGATTAAACAGGAACACTGCATGGATAGTATACAATGCCCTTCTGTTGTAAAAAGTCTATATCATTGAATTGTATAAAATAACAGCTGAGTGATTTAGTCGAAAATATTCTTGGTAAATTATTAGTGCTGTGAGTTTGGAACTACTACAAAATATGATTCCAGAGCAATTAAGAAATAATGTTTTGATAGTAATGTTCACATAAGGTATGGTCAATGAAATATAACATTCAAGATATTACATGTTGAAATGAATTTATGTACATGTATGGTACATTTGGGGTTCATGATATGTTTAAAGTACTGTATAAGGTGGCAGGGTTTGATGTTAGTAGTAGTTCAAGGTACATAGACTATTAAACATTGTATCTAGACTACCAAATTTATAATGTGTTAGTCTTTTTGATCAATGGAAGTCAATAGAAAATTTTTACTGAAAACTTTCACTTAGCAAAATCTAACAAGCAAGTATAAAAGTTTAATTTGAGTCCTGGTGTTCTAATCTTCTTTCTACCAGGGGGTATTTATTTGTTCACAAAAAAAACCTACAAGTTGGGAAAAGCGGGATTGAAATGGCCTTTTCCTCAGAGAGCCCCCTCTCCTCTTCACCCGCCACACAAGAATGTGTGTTGTGTACAATAATATGATACATCCAAACTCTACATACATTTTCCATCAAAGCTCTCCTTCCTCCTCTTCCTCCCACCCCCCAACATCATATACAACTCACCATATATAACCATGTTCTTTGACCTTTTAGATCGCTGCTGAGGTATCAGCTCCACTGGCTAAGACCGATGAGATTGTATTGTTAGGTGGTGAAAGTAGAACAACAGATGAAGTAACTAAATTGGTTGGTCAGCTACCACCAGCAGTGCAAGCACTAACTGGTATTGACCTTTCTCAGGTTAGTTTACAACTAATTCTTAATTCATTTTACTCTTTGTGCAACTGATCAAATCTTGATTTTGTTTTGTTATTGAAAATGTACCTTATTATCTCCCTCACTCTTTTCAAGAGTTCACTAGACAATCATTAAGTAAGTTGGTGAGATACAGTATCTATTGTCCCCAAAGAACTGTCTTTGTTATGTATGAATGAATGAATGAATGAATAACTGAGAAACCATATTTTGTTGTTTTGAGGTGCAACTTCACACCACTTTCTGGATATGTTATTAATGTAACATTTATCATATATTTCTGAAGAAGATATTACCTTGAGGCATTAACCCTACAGAGAGCCTTGGACCATATATGTATGACATGATTATAGACTTTGTTAAGTTGAAGAGGTTACACTTCTTCCAATTGAAGTATGAACGGTGAAGTACTGCAACATATTGATACATTACTGAACTTGTCCTGATGCATTGATGTAGATTTAGCTATAGTAGTCACAACATTGCCTACTCAGTGGCAAAGTTGAATAACAGTTTACTTTGATAATGCTGCCAAACAAGCACACAGTATTCATTGTTGCAAATAACCCTTGTCTATTGGTAGATATCATCATGGCTAGATGTACAGAGTGATGTATTAGACAATAAACCTCACAATCGTGAGAGGTGCCAAATTTGAAATTTGTTATGATTGAAGTTATCAGTAATGACGCGCACAATTGCAGCACATCTTTGTTCTGACCCTACTAAATTCTTTATAAATACACAGACCTACTTTGGTAATGTATTAATATGTTGCAGTACTTTGTCATTCGTACTTTGATTGGGAGCACTGTAATATAGTTGGAGAAGAAAAACCTTGTACACAAGATGTCTTTTTTTTTAAAATTAACTTTACTTCTTTGTTTTATTTGTAGGTTTTGAAAAAGGTTCCTGGAGCCAAAGCTTAGCTGACACTGTATGATATGATATATCAACACAATCTAGATTGTATGAGAAGAGGAACCCAAAATTCTTCTTAAGATATTCTAAAAGATGTCTTTCTTAAAACTGACAATTTCTTATTTATGTGGTACAGCTTACCAGTCAGAAGTAGGTACAGACTGCATTCATTCTGTGTCATGCCCCCCTATGGAGAGTAGGAATAGGAGTGATGTCAAAGAGGGAGGGATCACACAAGATGAATGCAACAGCCTCAAATTTAGGTCAATAATACTGAATTGAAAGTGTTTGAGAACAAATATGGCTTGTTGACAGTAATGTTACACTTGTCAATTTTACACATACATCAACGCAGATCAAAAATAGTCCTGTTTGGTTTTAAGTATGTCACAGTATTTTTATAAGTATACGAAACAAAGTTTTCTGTTTCAGTTTTGTATGATTTTTAATCAATTACTGTTCAGTGATGATAAGATAAAATTGTGAATAGAAATCTGTGGTATAGGCAAAAATTGTATGTGTTCAGGGCATGTACTTGCAACTGATTTGTAAGCTGTCAAAATCTGATTTTTCAGGGTTTGTACGGCCAACTGTGTTTTTTTCTAAAAGAAGGCGTGACAGAGTATAGTAGAGATAGTTAGCATAGTCTGAACATATTAGTAGTACTTGCATAGTCTTTCTGTGATGGCCAGTCATGTTGTTGTGCAAACATTAAAAATACAATCCTAGTTGTATTTAAGCAAGATTAAAATCAGAAAACATCTGGAAGTCATCCAGTGATGTAATTATTATAGAGGTCACTGGCAATGAAGGGGATTGCTGTTCAAGTTCAAGTTTTTTTGTTTTCTCCAAATTTGTGAAGATACTATTTTTTTCTAGAGCAAAAAAGTTTTCAAAAAAATAGTTATCATTGTGAAGTCTGTGAAAGAGACTTGAGTTAGTGTTTATTGATATAAGCCTAGACGTGTTTTTGTAGTATTCACTATTGGGGAGCAAAGAGGCCAAAATTCCAAAACATGTAAAGTAACTTGTACGTCACAACATTTGTATTTGGATCTACATGCCAACATTTTTACTTTCACAAAATATACATTAAGCAGCTACACTTATTGTAGAAGGTTTCTGTCTATGATACATGTGTATGATGATCCAAATTAAAATTCATGAAAATAATACCCCTCTCTCTCCATCCAAAAGGTTTATTAGAAAAGCATAACTAGTGTACCCTACGGCACTTCTAGTGAAGGAGTGATTAAACAAAATTAATATTTTAAATGTATGATTACAATACGCAGTATGAAATGTTTACAAAGTGCCAACTTTGACTTTGAATTGAAATCCCCTCCATAGTAACCAAATAGTGGATGAATCCACTCCATAGTAACCAAATAGTGGATGAATTCACTCCATAGTAACCCAAATAGTGGATGAATCCACTCCATAGTAACCAAATAGTGGATGAATCCACTCCATAGTAACCAAATAGTGGATGAATCCAACCCATCTCTGCTGTCATTTATATGTTAGGATTAAACCATTTTAATTTAAAATAAAATTCTGAAAGGCCATCAGACCAAACTTCCTGTCGTATGTATATCCTAATTTGAGTCTTCTAGAACTCATTCCGAGTGTATATTGTATATTCAATGACAATTCCTCTTATTCTTACTTCCTCTTTTTTTGTAATTCTTTTACTTGGAAGTTTTGTCCAGTATTTTTAAGAAGTATGTTGCCATTTTTAGGTTTTAAAAAAACATTTAGTTCTTGTTGTAGGATCATATATAATATATTACTATCGCGATTAAAAAATGTATGATACTGTATTTGAAGTATTTTGAGGTTTGTGTATTTAAATTTGGACTTGTCAGTTGACCTTTGTTTTTCACCAAGTCTTTGATTTGACCCCATGTCTTGTTGACCCTTAGATCTGTCAAGATATTCAGTGTTTGAAATTATCTTCATGCAAAACACTGGTGTCTGTACAGCACCATCCGAAGCTCACTGTGATGTTCTGTTTCGTCAGTGGGAAAATATGGCTTGTGAGAAATCAGAACATGTTGACCCAGAAATGAAATGAACAATATTTGAGTATGGTGTGCTATGAAATAATGTTTTTTTTTCCCATTTCTGTCATAGATATTTTTTAAAATTCAAGACTCTAGCTAGCTAGCTTATGTATGATTTAGACACACCGTTGTCATATGTACTGAGATCTTGTTCATTTATTGCTTGGATTGGTACTTGGTAATTTGTTAACTCAGTCACATTTCTGTGATATCTCTGAAAAAGAAACTGAAGAATTCTGGTCAACTGACTGCTAGTAAGGGTGTTGTGGTTTTAATAGTGTGGAAGAAAAAAAGTTCCAATGTGTAGCATTATTGTATTTTACTTGTATAGTATTACATGTACTTAAAACATAGAAGTCCACCATGAAGCTTATTAAATGTCTTCAAGGCCTGCACCACAATAAACAGATTGTACCCAAAGTGTACCACAAAATAAACATTTATGTGAACGTTTGCTACAGAATACTAGTAATATAGAAAATAGGGGTGTACAGCATACTCCCACAATACTCAAAATGATACAAAAGTAAAAAAAACTAATCAATCTAAGTTTATTGCAGTGCAGGCCTATAACATATGAAGCTCTGAATATAATATTGAACAAATAATTCCACCCTTGTACATTAGACAGTGTCCTTTTTTTCAAATAATAAATCATACTCTATTTTAGCAATGTCTAGTATTTAGGATTTTTATCTATAGATGTGATAACTGTAGTCGAATGTATCAGAAAAAAAAGAAAAAAAGAAAAATAATTTCATATTGTTGTGTTCTTTTATACAGGTATCTTCTGTCTTTACTACAATGTACATTTAACCTAATATAAAAACTCACAGTAGACAAGTTATTGTAAACATTCAAACTCCATATCAACTTTTAATGTCATTACACAAGGTGGTTCCAAATAAATAAAAAAAATGTGCACGGCAAAACAATGAACTTCTGTACGGAAAAATGGGGTATTTTAAGAATGAATATTGTAAAAAAGAAAAAAAAAGCCTAATCCCTCGCACATATTTGTATATACACAGTCTTACACTTCATTTTGTACTGCTTGGTGAATCTTTTCCTTTTATGATATAATAATGATAATAATATGTGTGATGTTTAGTATTGGTGACAGGCTGAAGCATAGTTGTGTTACTCTTTTTAGTGCATGTAAACAATAAAACAGAAATTGACACCGCTATTTCAGAAATGAAAGGGTTCAAAATTGTATTTGACAAAGGTTGCATGTTTTTGCGCATTACCCATGGATCCAAAATGTTGAATTAAAGTATCCATATTACCATATTTGTGTAGTACATAGACTGCATGGTACAACTTTTGGATTGGCTTTTCTTTTGCGTCTGACAACATAGGGTGATATCACCCAAAGTTGCATCTGAGAAATGTAGAGGGCGCTGTCACACGAAAGGTTTACTGCTGTGTCCTTTCTATTTTCCAGATTCTCAGGCATTGTATACTTTTACTGTTCAAAGACATTAAGAGTGTTAGTAGGTTTTGGAATGCTGATCTGTTTTAATAGCTGTGTTCTCCTGTTATTATTTTTAGTGCAATAAAATATTTCAATTACCCAGTTAACTTGTTTTTTTTTCTTACATGGTACTGTTTCCACATTTATCCTTTCAGAACAGTTGTTACCTGAGCAACCACGAATTCGAATACACATACATACCCAGGATAGATATGCACACATACAATACAATCAACATGTGTATGTACGTACGTGTACGTACGAAGATACATACATACATACATACATACATACATACATACATGCATGCATGCATGCATGCATGCATGCATGCATGCATACATACATACATACATACATATATACATACATACATACATACATAAAAACATAAAATACATCAATAGTTATTTTCTATTTAGATTTGTTTAATCATAATTTTGGAACTTCTATATTCAATATAAACACAGTGCTAATTTGCATTTGTAAATTGTATATACATCATGGCATTGCACATTGAAAGAAAACGAAAACAAAAGCAGGTTGCAAAATAGTACACACACACACATCATGTAGTGATGATAGCGGAATAGTCAGATTGTATGCATATTACTGAAAAAACATGCTAATTATGTGTCGTATAAATGCAACAGTTAAAAGTACAAATTTCATGAAATGTGCAGTCATCCGAGTTTTACAATGACAAATTTAAAAGTAAATGTAGGTACATTACTAGAAGGTACAATGGAAAGCAATCAAGGAGCTGAAAGAGAATTGCCATAAATATTTTCAGTATGAATGATCTAAAACCAGATGTGTTTATTTAATTATATAGTGTACTCATTTCTACAGTCAGATCACATATGGTTTGTTCTTTTATACACCCACTAATTGCGTGAATGTTTTCCTACAAAGTTCTGTATTAAAATGCCTGACAATCTATGAAGAAAGCTGACAATCAAATTTTGTCAGAAAAATGACTTTCAAAGGTGCCAAAATATCAACGCTTCATGCTGGTGAGATACTAGATATTTCAACAACAAAATTCCTAATACGGGAAGGGTATGATCTGTTCACTCTATTTTGTACCAGTGAAAGATATGTGGTGTCAAATTGAGTGACAGGGTTGGCTCAGAGATGCTATAATGGAACGGCTAGGTCTATGTGAGTCAATTGTAGAGGTAGCAAGGCATAGCTGTCTGAGATGGTGTGGACATGTGCTGAGGTAAGATGAGAGAGAAGGAGTGAAGAGGGCATGGAATCTGGAGGTGGATGGAAAAAAGAGGGAGAGGGCGACCAAAGCTGACATGGAAGAGTATGGTGGAAGGACAATGTAAACAGATTGGATTAAACATCAATGACTATGGGAACAGGCAGAAATGGAGGAATGTGATTGCCACATGGAAAGAAGGACAGTCGGTGACACCCCCCCCCCCCCCCCCCCCCCCCCCGCCACGGGGAAGAAATCGACTTTAATTAATGATGATGATGATGATGAAGCCATCACCATTGATGTAAAGGGCAAAACCGCAGATTGCACCATATACAAAGGTAAGTATGATCACAGTTTCCACATTGAAGAAGAACTGCATCAAAATGGAGAAGTTCCAAGTGGGAGATGTGGCTTCACTCTCACCCAAGTACCAGGGGAGAATACTGCCATTTTGTTTGTCGGAGCAGAAATGTAAGGCCGCTTTCACAGAGTGCCAAATTTTACACAGGACACCATCGATGGAAAATTTTATATCTTGAACACTGACTCATTAACATGGAAGAAATTGGAGGCACCTAAATTTGAGCCACATGCATTTCACTCTGCAACATATTTATCTGGTGCTTCAGCCATCTGCTATGTTGGGGGACTGTCATACAGGGAAGGTCGTCCTTAGAAGAGGCACCCAGTTAATGAGGCAACATTTTTTACAGTTAATTCAAGTCATCAGTGTACTCTACAGACCATTTGTGTGCCCCTGTCATCGCCTCACCATTTATCAGTGCACAGCTCCATTTTATTTAAAGACAAAATAATAGTGTATGGGGCTACAACCAGGAGAACTAATTAGTACAAGACAATGAAGATAGTCCTCAGCCATCTCCGGCTATGTTTATCCTAGACCCTATCAGAAGAACACTTGATTTGTATAAAGCTCCATCTAATTTAGCAAGTGCAGGTCTATCCCTCATTCCTTTAGATAATTCAAGTATCTTGGGGTTTGGGGGAACCAAAAAGAGTATGTTTGTTTTCACCCCAAAACCTATGTATCTAGCTCCATGTGATCTGAAGGAGAAGTGTAAATTTAAGGATACCCAAGAAATGTCCCCTATTGCGTGGATTCAGTGTGAAGGAAGGTGCAGTAGGTGGCTTCATCAGTTCTGTGTAGGACTGGAAGTTGTAACGAGGGGAAAATTCATTTGTGATATATGTAAATCTGCTAGAGCGCCTTCAAGAAGAAATAATCAGTATACAATTTTGAGTTTACATTGAAAACATATTGTTTAAAAAAATACATTACTGATTGATATTTCCTGTAAAATATACCGTTTACATTATGATGAAATGTCATTGTACATATAATTAAAATGTCATTGTTATGTTGTTATTTATACAAAATTACACAACATGAACCACAGAGAGTGTAGGAAACTAGTTCAAAACAAACAAACACACAAAAAAACTAACAAACAAGCAAACAACTGATACAGTAAATATAGATATCTATCTATCTAGGCCTATATACTATACCCTGTACTGTACATTCCTGTTCTTATCATTTCACTCTGCAACATATTTACCTGGTTCTTTAACCATCTGCTATGATATGTTGGGGGACTGTCATACAGGGAAGGTCGCCCTTTAAATAGTCTGCCCAATTGAATTCCCATCTGTTTCAAATTCACAAGGTCACCTTGAAAATCACTTTGTGGTCTTTTTTGCATTGTACAACTTTCTTATGAATCTAAATTTGCATAAAACAGATGAGAAAATTTGCCTTCTATGTACATTTGGTATATGGGAGAGAATAGATACTTCATTTTTTCATCAAAAAATACCCTAGCGTAATTACCCGGCAACATAAGACTAGGATTTATACCTATTGTGGCTTTCAGGTGTTCATCTAATTTCTTTTCTGAAGAATCTAGAATAGATTTAATATCAGCTGTTTTCTCCCACTGGGTAAACTCAGCAATTTCTCTGATTAATAATTTTCTAAAGAAAGAAGCTAGATTAATATTTGCATGAGTTGCATCAATTCCTCGATCAACAGGCTCTGAATTAACAATGGTTGACATTTAACCATAGGGAGTCTCCCTCCACTGTCTATGATTTAACACCTTTGGACTTCACGATCAGTGCACTTTGTGAAACTTTCTGTGGATTCATATTCTGCTAATTTACAAGTGTCAAAAAGTGTTCTGTTCACAATTTAGACACAGCCTCCTCTTGAGAACAATCGCACAAAGTACACTGATAACTTGACCCCACTCCCTGTAACACCCCCCCCCCCCCCACTACTTCGGTCAAGTTTCTCATCAACCATAGATGTCAAAAACACCAAGTAGTGATTTCGCCAGTAATTACCACAATGAATTTTCATAATTTTATCTTTCATTAGAGATTTCTCTCCTTCCATTGGCAAAAGACAATATGAAACTGATGATCTACAGTTCTCTTCAGTGAGTGCTTCTATGTGTGATCTGTTGCACCTTACAGAATTTGGATTTTTCTGTTCATACACAGTAGACACCTTACCGTCAATTTCTATTTCACATTTGACAACTGCAAATGCAGACCTAAATGCATTCCCTGGGAGAGTCCTTTCACCTTTTCTACGATAAATTTCAACATCTCCCATCCCATCTGATCCATCTTTCACAAAGGTTTGCAAGACTATGTCTGTATCGCTAACCCCCAGGGCTTCAAGATTTAACTTTATATCTGGTTCAATTTCTTCCAGTGTTTTACCAACTGCACTAGTGAGCCAGACATTCTTCAACACTCACCGGGAGTCATCATGCTGAAGGTGTTTGCCCACACCTCGTCAATTTTGTTTGCCCTTTCCCTATCTCCGGAGTCATTGAGAACTGATCTCAGTAAGGAAAACAAAACATCTTCTTTTCTTTCTGAGTATTCAGAACAGAAATTAGTGATGAAATCAAAACAGGGTTTCAATCGTTTTTGTTTACAATACTGCCTATTTGCTGTTCTTAATGGCTGCTTCACCCTTTTCTGACCATACGTTGAACGGACACCTTTACCTTTGAATTTACACTTTGATTCATGATCAACATGATTAGACAATGTTAAAGTACAATCACATCCAAGGTAATCAAAAACACAATGAAGTTTTAGAGAGTCATACATGTTCAAAGAACTTCCAGTCAAATTGTCAATATCATCAATTTCAAGCACCTCCCGACAAGTGGGACAAGCTCCTGAATTTTGACACCAATGCACAATACAACCTTCACAGAATACGTGCTGACATGGGGATATTCGTGCAACCTTTGGCACACCCTGACAGATTGAACAGACATAGTGTTCAGCAATGTCTCTTTCTATAAATCTCTCTACAGCTATACTGGTAATATCAGTATCTATTATCTGTTCATCATCATCATCATCATCATCATCATCTTCAGTACAGTTCGTTGTGTCAATTGTCTTTCCAGCACCTGAACTTGTCGAAGGTTCATTACTGTTGTCATCAGGTCTCTTTGTTGTCTTGTGTCCTCGGCCTGGCCCTCCCTGAGTGCCCCCACTTTTCCTTTTGGGTGGGCGCCCCCTTTTCCTTGTTGTACCTGAAAGTTGTAAAGATTCACCAGTGATGCAAATAGCACAATCTTCGATGGAATGAGGGGTAAAGACAAACACCTCAACTGGCATTGGTTGAAAGCTTGACGACCGCCTACATCTCTGCAGTCGAGAGGTGCATGCCTTGCAAAGCTTTGTTGGGTGAACCTGAAATTAAATATTATATAATTATAATAATAATCATGCATGCCCTTATGCATAAGATTTTAATCATATTGTAACCTGAGTCACATAAGATATAAGTTGGACTCACTCACCTGTTTATCATCGGAACTTATCTTGATGTTATATAATTTGCTCAACTCGGAATCATACACAATAGCTTTCGTGGAATTGCCACCAATGTGTTTTCCACAAACGCGGCACATTAACTCCAGATAGCTTTGGTGGGGTTCCAACTCTGCCGCCATGGTGAGCATGCTAAAAATTTAAAATTTCACAAAATAGTCATGAATAAAAGCCCTAGCTGCTGGTTAAACGAGTGACTTTGATCACCAAACCTTGGCTACAAGGTAATTAAGATATGCACAATCAGGTAAAAATACCACTTTACTTGAAATAAATCGAGTTATCCTTTTGCAGCATGGTAAAAAATGGCCAAAAAGTTGTCTTCAGAAAGTAAAATTTTCCATTCAAAATCACTTGTTACAGAAAAATAGTGCAAATATTGCGTTGTCGAACAACTTCATGTCCAGGACAATGATAGATGTATAATTTTTTGAAGATTTAAAAGTTGCAAAAAAACCCAAAATTTTCATACCTAATTTCCATCACCATAATCCAACCATCCTACATTGGAAGTGTACAAGACAAGTATAGCAACATCCTAATCAAAACTTTAAAGGGATGTGTCTACAAGGTTTTGTACTTCTTTATTTTTTAAAATCAATTTGGAAACAAGTCATACCAATGTAACAGGTTTAACTTTCTTGGTTGTCTAAGTTATTGTAATATTTTAAACACAAGCTACATTCAGTTTATATGGGTAGGTGATGAAACAGCTGTCTTACAACATATTACATAATCCAGTCATAAACCAAACTGGTCATGCTACACACTTTACCACCAGAGGAAATAGTAAAGTAAACATTATAGCTAATTAACAATATACTGTTCTCACTGTGTCAGCTATTAATGAGGACAAATCTACACATTCTCAACAAAATTAAGCTCAATTTACTGGGTAATTTCAAAGTTGAAGATTTTTGAGGAAAAGCAATGATATAGAATAACACTTCTAGAAACATCTCACCAAGTTTCAGACTCATTCACTTAGTACTTTTTGAGATATGTTTTTGATCAAAATTCACATTTTTACACCTTAATTCAATATCACTGATGAGATCATTATGTGCACATGTGCATTTCTTCATCTATACATCCTTAGATTCATCCCCATCAAATTTCAGTCCAATCTGCTCAGTAGTTTTGGAATTAAAGACTTTTGACCAAAAAGACACATTTTAGCCCTAATTTGCATATCACTGATGGGCTCATCATGTTACCAACAATTCTTAGTATAAACACCCTGAAGAATGTTTCATGCAAATTTCAGCCCAATCTGCCCAGTAGTTTTTGAGTTTCAGTCTTTTGACCAAAAATCACGTTTTTTGACCCAAATCACAAACCGGTGGTAAGATTATTTTGATTTGAACAATTTAACTAGACACCCACAAAATAATGGACTCATCAAATATGGCAATTGGTTCAGCGGTTGTTTACACACACACACACACACACACACACTACTGAACCTCAGTTGCGCTAAAAAACGACAACTCACCGTCAAATGAAGCGATTTTGATGCAGTTTTCGCCAGTACTTTCGTTGACTTTTATGTCGACGTGTTTATGTGAAGTCTTCGCACGCATACCCTTGTGACCTCACGTAATATGACTTGCTCAGGTTCACTTGGTACATGTGATATCTCAACTGGTATCTCTGTGCAGTGTATCAACGTGGATTCATTCAAAAGGCTCATTTTATCAATGCTATAATCAACATGTCATTGTTGGCAGTTTTCAAACCAATCAGTAGACACGTTTTGTAAGGTTTCAATCATGTTATCCAATGAAAGGGAACCTTTCGGAAGGTCATGACGGGGCAGGGCGCCCTCACACATCGGGCGACCCCTTTCACCAGTGAGGGCAGCATGACACGACGTATCATACAGTCTTGTGTTTATACACGTAATTCAACACTTGCAGTGATTCAATAAATTTTCACGTACCAAACAGTGAAAGTAGAGTAGCAAACATTCATACATGGTTCCATAGAGAACATATGAAGCATTGGCGTGAAGACATCAAATCATAAAATGTACTGTAATAAGTTGGTAAGCAGTGACTTCTGAGACTACCACATAACACATGAAAGGCTTGTACAAGGTATGAAATATTTCTAGTACCATAGCATAGACTTGTAATATAACAATTGAATTCAATCAGAAATGACAGTTTGAGGAGATTTGAAAGTGATAAACAACACAAAATAAGACATTAAAACAAAGTAATATTGACATCAACTTTGCAAAACACAGTATCTCAATTGAATTAGACACAGTCTAGGAACTTGCAATTCAAACTGAGCATGCTCAGACTCAAGGACTATGGGATTATCTGTGGTTATCGTAATACCTAATCAGGAGGTACCGATAAAATAAACCTCCCACAATGGTCAGGGCAACCAGATTTAAACTGAATGCCTCTCGTAAGGGAATCACTAATTATGCAAATTACTCATTAAAGGTAAAAGTTGTACCAACAAAGTTCATAGGACACCTGTGTATTATTATGGTTGATATATGTACCATTATAATATTGCATGGAATCTGAAGCTTGAATTTTTAAAATAGTCTAGTTACCTAAAATCGTTAATTATGCAAATTCTTCATTAAAACTGTAAGCTATATCAACA
The DNA here is from genome assembly GCF_964340395.1 of Glandiceps talaboti. NCBI lineage: Eukaryota > Metazoa > Hemichordata > Enteropneusta > Spengelidae > Glandiceps > Glandiceps talaboti. Next base: position 19,340,761 of record NC_135566.1, on the reverse strand, counting down.
AATTTTATAGGATGTACCCGCTTTGTTATGATAAACATTGTGTACTGATGATATTGAAATTCAAGTATGCATTCTTAAGATACATCCTAATTATGCAAATTAGTCATTAACACTGTAAGGTACATCAACAAACTTTATAGGGCGTATGGACTTTGTTATGTTTAATATATGTAGTAAATTATATTGAAATTGAAGTATGCAATCTTAAGATATTGCTTAATTAGTTGATTTCATTGATATGCAAATTTCTCGAATTACATGACCAGATCTCGCTCAAAAACTAATCAGGTCTCGCCACAAATTTCAGCATAATTGAGTAATTGAGCCAGCCGTTTTTAAGAAAATGATGACACAGACAGACAGACAGACAGACAGACACATACACACACACACATGGACATATGACAGAAACACAGACAGACATCCCCTTTCAATACCTCCTGTACCCTTACAGGAGGTAAAAACTCACAAAATACATCAATAGTTATTTTCTATTTAGTTTTGTTTAATCATAATTTTGGAACTTCTATATTCAATATAAACACAGTGCTAATTTGCATTTGTAATTGTATATACATCATGGCATTGCACATTGAAAGGTAACGAAAACAAAAGCAGGTCACAAAATAGTACACACACACATCATGTAGTGATGATAGCGGAATAGTCAGATTGTATGCATATTACTGAAAAACATGCTAATTATGTGTCGTATAAATGCAACAGTAAAAAGTACAAATTTCATGAAATGTGCAATCATCCGAGTTTTACAATGACATTCCTTCAGACTTTGAATTTCAAATTTAAAAGTAAATGTAGGTACATTACTAGAAGGTACAATGGAAAGTAATCAAGGAGCTGAAAGAGAACTGCCATAAATATTTTCAGTATGAATGATCTAAAACCAGATGTGTTTATTTAATTATATAGTGTACTCATTTCCACAGTCAGATCACATATGGTTTGTTCTTTTATATGCCCACTAATTGTATGAATGTTTTCCTACAAAGTTCTGTATTAAAATGCCTGACAATCTATGAAGAAAGCTGACAATCAAATTTAGTGAGTTGATCGAGTGGTGATGACTGAAGCTGTACAAAGAAACTTCATTACATCAGTAACCAGATTGCTTTAGAGTAGCACAGTTTCCATGGCAATAGTTATTATATTTTTCTATTTCTTTCTGGTTTTTTTTTGTTAATTGCATCGTAGACTGAAAGCTACATTTGAGTACATATCTGTAATTAGTCACTACAATGACTGAATGAGATCTGTGTGTTGACATGAAGTAACAGCAACTCAAATGAGTCTAATGACAGTACAATGGCATTTCAACTAGTACAGTATTTACATGTACTTTCAATTTGGATAAGTTGGCATCCTCATGAAAACATAACAAAAGATGTATCATATAGTCAATAGTTGGTGACATTATTGATAGATATGTTAATTGATATGCAAATTAGACACTTCTATGTACAATCAATTCATTGAAAATATCTCCAAACTATTCTCATGTCAGGTTTTGCAGTTTTAGCGATATTGGCAAATTTTCATAATTTCAATCATTCCAATCTACTTGATTTCCCCAGTCATTCTCAACTAGCTATCTATCAGGTAATACAAGTATTTATATGTAAATTTTATAGCAAGCACATGTCCATTCTGTGTTGGCTTTGTCATTATAAAGTCTCAACAGAACGCAGTAAGTTAGAAAAAAAGGTTTGCCTAGCATTGCATTTGTGGTAGTCTCAGTAAAAGCAGTCTAACTCCTACTAGTATTATTACAACTGATTGGTATCTCTGTGCTATGTATCAGCATGGATTCCTCCAAATAGTTCATTTTATATCATTGTCAATGCTGTAATCAACATGTCATTTTTGGCAGTTTTCAAACCAATCAGAAGACACCTTTTTATAAGGTTTCATGTTATCCCATGAAAGGGAACCTTTTGAAAGGTCTTTATATTATAGTCTGTAAGGTTCGCCGTGACAGGGCAGGGAGCCCTCACACATTGGGCAACCCCTTTCACCAGTGAGGGCAGCATGCCATGATGTATCTTCGTCTATGTTATACTTACTGATGATTTAAACCATACAGACTCAACACTTGCAGTGATTCAATAAATTTTCAGATACCAAACAGTGAAACATTCATACATGGTTCCATAGAGAACATAGATGAAGTATTGGCGTGAAGACATCAAATCATAAAATGTACTGTAATAAGTTGGTAAGCAGTAACTTCTGAGACTACCACATAACACATGAAACATTGAAAGGCTTGTACAAGGTATGAAATATTTCTAGCACCATAGCATAGACTTGTAATATAACAATTGGATTCAATCAGAAATGACAGTTTGAGGAGATTTGAAAGTGATAAACAACACAAAATAAGACATTAAAACAAAGTAATACTGACATCAACCTTGCAAAACACAGTATCTTGAAGACACAGTCTACTGTATCAATCTGATTTGTCTTCAATGTCAAGTATATTGAACTATGTCAATACGCTTCTGAGTAAAGCTTGTGCAATGCAACCAAACAAACAGACAAACAAGGGCAGTGGTATGAAGAAACAAATTGAATATAGATTGATATACAAGAATTTTTTTTTTAAATACTATACATTACTGAAAATCATGCGAGTCATATGTACATAGCACAATATAGCGCTTATATTCATCAATTTCAATATTGGAAAACTGCAGTTATAGAAAGTTTACCACATACAATGAAAATCTATCAAGCTGCACAAAGGCGGTTTAGATTGTTTCTGAGATAGACAATCGCTGACAAGAAAGAACCTCTTGTCAAAACATTCCTTCAGTGTGTTGTGTCCAAACTCAATGATGACAATTTTATGCATATAGTCACATTATAAATTGTTATCATTTCCATAGTAAGATCATACATGGTTCCATTATTGTTGGGTTGTTGTTTTTTTACTCCAGTCACTACAGGAATGTGTTCACACCATGTTGTTATTAATCATAACTACATACATGTACAGTATTTATCTCCTACACCACTATTCAGCCTAGCTATTCTCTTGTTGCAGCTTAAGTCATTTTCATTGTTATAAAGCAGTGATTCATTTCAAATGTTATTTTGACCTTTCACCTTTCATGTCATCCTCTGTTAAGATTTTAGGTGAAATCATTTTTTTTCTTCAGAGTAGAGACAATTTATAATTTTTTTCTTTTTTGTTGCACAATTCTTTGGACCCTGGTGTTAACATTATTGCAAGACTTGTATATTTTGGATAAGTTATGCAATCAACAGATATAATTGACTGTTATAATAAAATTGAACAAGAACATGAGATAAGTGAAAATAAAACTAGAAATCTAGAAAAAAAAGTGCAAAAAATATAAACATAATATATACATGAATAATAATAATAATACGGTGAGTGACAAGAATGAAATGACAAACTTTGAATGTTTATCATTGTTGCTGAAATTACTTAGATGTTGAAATGTATCAGATTGACATGTTTTGTTTTTTTCCATTGCATATAATAATACAATATTCAAATTTATATACAGGATTTGTGTTTCCATAGCAACATTGACCACACAGCATTCAGGATAACAGCTGTTAGCAATCCGTTAGCTAACCTGTCTACAATGCCATGGATATATCACTGCACTAGTTCTCACCTACTATGTGAGTTTTGTACAGTCCATGACAAATCCACATGGACAGGCTAGGTAGCAGTTTGCCAACAGATTTTACATCCGATATGTTCAGCCAAGGAGAGCCATATTTGCCATGTCGTAAAACACAGCAAGTTTAGTTGATGCTATGTCCAATATCATACTCATAAATTATTTTGTTTCCATGACAACAGCACAAGGTTTGGGAAGTACAAATTAGTCTAGAAATGTATTTGTATTTAGGTAGGAGGACATGGACAAATTAATCAAACTGTTCTAAAAAAGGTAAATATATGATACCACGGAAAGTCAAAATTTGGCTGGTTCATTACTGACATCGAGTTGACACAATTGTTATTGAAATAGGAACTGTATAATAGTTGACCTATGACCTATGAACCCTATGTTTCAATCAGAGTTCATGACTTGTGAACTATATGCTTCAACCAAACAAGAGGCACATGTCAAAACTGAGTTACAACAGTTAATAATGCCAGATAAAAAGCTTGACATAGATTTTGGATTCACTGTGTTGGCACAGAAGGTTGGCTAAATCAAATGGAGTCACTTCTGATCCTACACTATATTTGTACACTAGTATGTTATATTATTTTACGAATAAATTCATAGACACTCACAAATTATGTATGAAAAGTACACAAAATAAATACAACATAACACTTTGAACAAAATTAGACATTTTACAGCCAAAAAAGTTATGAAAATGATGTGTACTTTTATATGGCAAAATTACATAACTGCATTACAGCACACAGGATGAAAACATTACAATCAGGGTATAACCAGGACAGAAAAAAACAACGCTTTTCTCTTTTCCCTAGCCTGTAAGATATACCATGTCAGGGCGCCCTCACACAACCCTTTTGGTAAAATGTTTTGGGTGCAACAATATGACATACCTTACAGTCTAGCTTTGCCCTACAAGGTGCAAAAACGATATGCCCACAAGTTTGTAGACAATAGTTTGAAACGTGTAGAAGCACACACTCTAGTGGTCAATCTTCTGTGTTCTTGAATAATCCTATCAGTAGGCATGTATGGAAGATGAGTATAACGGAATACTGATATGTTTCCTCTAGATGTAAATTCTTCAAATATTGAATATTTCAGTAGAGATGTAAGTTGTCTATCCACACACTGTATGGGATTAGCATATAGATTGTTGGCTGGTGTTGTCTTTGTCTTCATACATATCAAACATACCTTGACTGCTGGTCTCAGTTGCTGGTTCTGTTGGTAACAATTCATGATATTAGGTAATATCAAATTTATTAACCACTGTGCTGTGCTGTGTGTACGGTTACATGATCTGAACCCAAGGTGCAATATTTTAGTGTAATGTTCAAATTCAAATACCTACTACACACTAACACATACAATGGCAGATCCACTTTCAAAAAGCTACACACAAACTAAACCCATAATTGCAAGCAATGTCGATTTAATAAACTCGCATAGGGTGGTTTTTCTCAAGTCACACCACAGTGGACCCCATTCAGTGTCTACACTATCTTGATCACAGAGTGATTATACCCACATGAACAAAGTCTTGCTCTCATCCACTTGTGTATTAAATCTACCACATGCAACAACAATAGTTTTAGTTTGTGTCTATCATTAGTTTGCCAATAGCACAGTTTCCATAGTAATATTTAGAAGCAATGTTGAGTCAACATAGAGAGATGATCAAATACACATAAAAACTGTGGTGTCTTTTTTTATGTAATGTCATTTTTTTATTTATATGAATTTCTGGGGAAAGCTATACAATCTACTAAACATGCTACAAATGAACCCATATCCTATCAGTTCATTAAAACAACCAGCAACCACCATTATAGAATACTACTACAGTGGATTTCAAAATACCATTCAGCAACTCTGTTTGATACAATCACACAGAAACTAATACAAATCTACACTTTACGATAGCAAGATTGAATTGACAGTTTCTTGCAACATTTTGTCTAAATGAAATGAATTGAAGGTCCACTATGCAGACATCAAATGAAGATTGGCACCCGTGTGTCACGGTCTTGTTGAACTTGAAGTACGTCGGTTTAAATGGTTTATTTTATTCAGACTAAATATAGCAATAAATTGACATCTTGACATCAAAATGTACTATGTGCAGTTACTTATTGATTTCTGTATGGTTGTATCAAATACAGCAGGTGAACAGTATTTTGAAATCTGCTGTATATTTATATGCAAATTATCTAATTTGGCTATGAGAACATTCCGAAATATACACTTATATACATGTTGATGGTGTGTGTTGATCACATCTTATTCTCCTTCTTTCAGCCAAGGAAAATATGAGTGATCCAAGGGACTTTGTTACTTTGAGTCAAAGTTGAGACATGACTAAAATCTTATGTCACTAGTATTTTCTGGCAAAAAGAAGAACAATATTGGGGATAATATATTTTTATACCTAATGCCATTATAATTTATGGAACACTGGAAAGAGTAATGGTGACTTTGAATGTTTTGACTCATATTTTGAACACTGCCACATAAATGATGTAGAATCTCTTTGTCGTGATGTAGAATGACCTGGGTATAAATCCAATATTTTTGTTTGAATATGTTCAACTTGGCTTGCATGTGTGTGGTATACAGGACTGATATTTGATCCTAGAGTTACTTACGTGTTGACGATGCACTGCGACTTGACCCAGATGTCTTTTTTCTGGTGACAGCAACAGGAGGAGGTGGTGATGGACTCAGTGTCGCTAACTCACCATCTCCCCTTTCATCACCACCTGCTGCTGTTGACGTTGCTGCTGCTGCTTCTAGAGATGAGGAAAATCTGCTGTCACTACTACTGCTCACTAAGATTGTGTGTGATGCACAAGAAGGCAATTCAGACACATGGGACGACCACATAGCGGCAGCGCCTACACAAGCAAGAAGAATCACAAACTGACGCATTGACACAACAACATAACACAGGACTGACATATTGACAATGACACAACACAGGATGTACACAATAAACAAAGATACAACATTGCAGAACATGTAATACTAGTATCTCTACCTAGTGTAACACAAAGTCTTTGTTGAAGACACATCCAGTTACATGATTGTGTATTTGGGTGTGTCTGTATGAGATGGGTAGAACCCAGATCCTGTTCCAATAGCTCCTGGCGTGAAGACAATTCATTGTTACATATCTTTATCAGAACATGTATAACATCATCAACATTGTGACTCTTGGTATAAACTGATGACGCTGAACAAACAGTGTCTGTATATACACGCTTGGTTTGTACATGGTACTGTTGTATTAGTGTTAGCTGATGTGAGATTTTTAGTGCGTGCACAGACAAGTAAACACAAAAGGAGAAAGCAATAAAAGCGTCAAAAGCAGACAGGTCAATATTAGAGATGGAAAAAAGCAGACAGGGATAAGTACAAGCAATGAATATAAACACAGATGAGAAAGAGAGAACAGACAGTTGATGAGAACATTTAGTGACACAAGGGTTAGGTTAGCATTGTATTTGTACATTATTATGTTGTGTTTATGTTGCAACTCTACCTGTGTGTCGTTCAGTGGCTTCTTTGGTGGAAACAGAAGAGGATGGTGGTGATTGTGGAGATATAGTAGAAGCTCCAGAAGATGTGGCAGAGGATCGACATTGTTCTGGTTTGCCGCTGTGCTCATTTGCCAAGGCACTGTGAAAGAAAAACAACTCTTCACAATTACAAAAAAACACACACACCATCTCACAGCAATCTGTTACCTTCATGATCAGCACTAGATTCACAGTCAGATTCAGATTCGCTATCAGACTCGGATTCGGAATCAGATTCAGAGTCAGAGTCAGAGTCAGACTGTTCATTGGACGGTTCAGCTGCAGCAGCTGACGATGATGGTGGTGATGATGATGAAGCTGATGGTGAATTTGTAGGATGTAGTAAGATCTGCCATTGTGTATTCACTTCCTCTTTCTCAGGCTTTCTCATGGTGATCATTCGGTTTCTGGATAAGAAGTTTTTACATGTCACGTTTCACCACCAATGTCAAAGTCAGCCAAAGCTGCTATTCATGCAGTCACCCTAACCTTCAAGTATACACCAGCCATGCATATATGTTTGAAATGAACATGCAGTTTGAAATGATCAGGGTTCTCCCAAGACTGGTCACCACTGGTCAGTACCCACAACTAGCACTCAGAAATATAACCTCAGTTCCATTGTTATTTTAATCAGCAGCAAATGATAAAAAACAGTTTGAATCTTTGACTAATTTCACATCTCAGTTGCCTTTTTCAAACAGTTCATTTTACATCAATCATCCACTAGATCATAATCTGATATCTTATATCGATTTACATAATGAATATCTGACCAGCACTCATTTGAAGCTGAGCAGAAGTCCCACCACATTATAACAATGTGGTGGCTGTTGTCGGTATATCCATTTACATGACAATCTGATCTCTTGTTATGTAAATTTCCAGAATCCTATTATTATTTTCTGGGGAGAACCCTAGCATGCAACGAATGACGTTTTGTGAAAGTTTTACTGCCAAACCAGAAAAACTATATAGAGTGTCAATTAGGTGGCATGATGTTTTGTACGTCACACACGATTACGAATTACACAGATACAATACAGGTACTGATAGCGCGCACACATATTACATTTTATCTCACTGTGAACAAAAATATATATTTTATGTTTGAATCTTCCTTTTTTTATCCAACAGTGATGTTGATTTGTGTTCACAGTGAAATAAAATGTATCATTTTATATACTTGCGCAATATCAGTGCCTGAAGTAATGTCATTTGTAACAAAAACGTTGTGTTTGACATAAACATTATGCTGCCTAATTGAAACTCTACAGTCACTCTGTTTTGGTAGTATCAACCACCAGGAGAAACAAACCCATGGTACAGACACTTACATAGAGTATATCACCTTAGCATGAAGTTTCTAAGAGAGACAAATGTCAAATCTAGTGAGCCTGAACGTATAAGTTTTAATATGATAATGCTAAATAAGTAAAAGAAATATGAGACTGACCTCTGACTGAGTGTTTGTCCTTTATGATAGTCAATGCTGTAGACAGTGAAATAGTACACAACATGTCAACAAATTACTTGATGTCTATGATCAGGTCACGTATCAATTCATTTTATTTATTGCATACCTCTATCAAGTCCTATGTATTAAAATGGAGAATCATGAATTCATTCTACCACTGGTCAATATGAAGTATGTACCACAGGTCAATATCAAGAACTCAATCACTGGTCAATATTAAGTAGGTCATAGATATTAATATCGTCCAGGACTCCAGTTACAGTGGGGAGCTTCCTGCCACTGGTGCAATATAGCAACAGCCAAATGATCGCGTATATTGCATAGATAACAACAGGGTTGATACTAGCAACTGCATAATCATTCAGCAAATATCTAGCATGGATCAACATGTGGATAAACATTTAAAAAAAAACTATACAGCTGTGCTACAATGCCATTGGCGCTTTTTTTTTTTATAATGTCCCAAAAAATTTATGATGACCCAGAAAAATGAAAGTCTTGGGACACAATGTCCCACTCTTTCAAAAGGCTGGCTGCAACACTGCATAGAGAAGACAAATACGACTCTAGTAATGGAGCCTTCGGTTTACTAAGATAGACACAAACTAGATCTATTGTTCTTCAATACGGCAGATTACACAAGTGGGTGATAGCGGTTCCTCTGTAGTGTGATTCTAATCACCCTGTGAACAACATAGTGTCAAAATTGGAAGTCCCAAAACAGTAACTGCAAGTTCCTGGAACTCTGTCAATAAAAGTCTGAGATGCCTCCCTACTAAGCCTATAATTAAATGTAAACCAATGTCCATTAAATAGCTTATCACTGTTGTATCAACATGTTGTGACAATAGTTTTAGTTTGTCTTCATCTTAGTAAACCAAAAGCTCAATTAACAGAGTAACAGATAGGTCATTGTTGCTTTTATACAGGCCAGGATAGGAAAACAGACATGAACAATATTTTTATTACTACTGATGTGTTCTAACTTGTCAGGCTCACCAAATTTGATATCTTTAATAGAAACAATATGCACTGGGTAAAAAAACAACACACCATAACAGGATTTCATTCATTTTAGTTCTTACAAAACTGCCCTAAACACTAGCTTAAACCAGACGAGATGTACTGGTACATAAACTGAGTATGGACAGACTGTTACCTCATTCTTGCAACCAACCTCGCAGTATTCAATGATGGTATAACAGATTTGGCTTCCAGATCAGTGAGTGGATATTCTTCAAGAAGTGGGAATTGCTCAAGTGATGTATCTGCTGTACTAGGTGTGATGGGGAACTCTTCGATAGAGGTTTCAGCTGCTACGGGTGTAACACATTCACTACCTCTCTTCTGAGACTCATCAGTGTCATCATCATCATCATCATCATCATCATCATCTTCATCTTCACTGTCACTACTGCTGTCATCATCTACAACACAAATATGTAAGACACATTTATACAAACTTAGACATATTTTGTCTGTTACAGTGTCCCTGAAACTGGCTGTAAACCTGTCTAGACGGTAGAACATGCAAGTGTGTTGTGTCTATGTCACTGTTGGTCTTGAGTTGAATTGTGTCTATATTTATCAGTGTTTTTGCGAATGGCGGTAAGTAGTTAAAACTACCAGAGTTCCCACGTCATTTTACCTGGGTTCCCAAACAAAATTACCATAGACTTTATGGGGGAAACACTGACATTTTTACCCATTTCTGTTACCAGGGTTCCCCAACCTTAGCAAAAACACTGTTTGCATTAAAAAACCTCATGTCTGTAGGTGAAACACCATGACAACTTCATTTCTCCTGTAATAGTATACACATTACTTACCCTGATGTTGGCTGTCTGCTATGCCATCACTCTCTACTTGATTCTCTGCTCCTTTACTATTCCTTCCTTGACTACCCTGTAACTCCTCTGCTGCTTTAGCACTGGCAACAGACAGTCTCAGGGACAGGGGACTTGAACTGTCTAAGGAGTGACTTGAACTTGGCACATCTCTAGACAGGTTCAGTTGTCTGGTCACACTGTCTAGTGTACTAGGATTTCTGGATTCCCCAGAGAATTGATTGGTTGGGGTGAAAGCACTGTCGCTGAGATCAAGTGCACCACATCTACCTGTTAGATGTACATGTATGTGAGATAGTATTAGAAATCACACATATCAAATTTTAACACAAATGTTACGTCAGGAAATAGAAAGATCCTGGTATTGTAGGATCAATATACAATGATTTCCTTTGGAGATTACACACACACACAATTGAAGCTATAATTCTGTTGTCATGCACACATTTCACTCATGAAATCTGCAATAGAAATACATACTAAGTATATTCAACTTTCTTGTCTAGCTTGTTGTAAGCAATTAAGTGACAACTTTTCAATAAATTTAAGCGATATACTGGAATGGTTGAGTGTAGTACTGTAAACAATGAAAGCAAAATGCAAACCGCTTGTATCTTGATGGTTATAAAGAGTTTTCTATTTTATTTTTATTCATGAAAAACATTAGGCAACACTTGTGGCATTACATGTACTGTGTATTCAGTATGCCCCGACATGGCTGCTCTTGGTGGTGGTGATTTGACAATGTATTGCCTGATATGGGGTTTCATCATAGGGCTTCCATTGAAAGATAACTGTACATACAATGTATATGACGTGTAAAGTAACAGGTATAAAATGACCAGTCTGCTTCATCTCTGCAGAATAATGGACTTTTTTGGGTCATGTGAGGGCGTGCTACATACAAAAGGGTGCCTTCGAAAGTTTGATGCCTTCATAAGTTTTGGAATACACATAAACTAAACACGGAGAACCTTGATAAGTTTAGACTCATCATAATTTTGTAATCTGTCAATGTTAAACCTGCACTAGCTGTAACAGGGTATTATTTTTTGATCGGACAACAATTAATATATCGACTGAAAATTTATATATTACCAATAATTAGACATTGTACATGTCACTTAGAGATTTATTTTATCTATAGATAACATAGTACTAGTTGAAATTGTGAATCACTGGGGTTGCATGCCCACAAATCAATTTGACTGCAATTGGATATATCGCACCATACTATGTGTGCTGCTACAGAAATATGCTTATCTACAAGTCATTCAACACTGTTCTGTTCAGGGGTTAAGATATTATGATTACATCATTTGATTGGACATTAACAGTTTCAAAATAAACTATTCCATCTGCAGCTAGTGTAGCTTTAATAATATGAACCATGGAAGTGTATCTATATGAACAGATGATATACCTCATACATATATAGATATACTGACCTATGTTAGGTTCTGTGTAAGAGCCACCACTTGTCATGGATGGTAGGGATTCACATGCCAAAGCATTAGCTGTAGCCGTTACTTCAGCCATTTGATCTTGAATGTGTTGTAACATACTATCAGCAGATAGAGTTGGTAATTGCCTTTTCTTCTTTCTGTCTTTGTCCCTCCTTCCTACAAAGTCAAATTTGAAAGAAAAAAAAACTTGTTATTTATGGTGGGACACAATGCAGAATGAATTGATGAAAGATAGCTAATCTTCCTAGATCCTAAAAGCAATTTGCACAATGTATAAATTATGTACGTACAAATTGTCATACACATTTTTTTTTGTATTTTTAGCCCGGGATGTTCTGTGTACTGGACAAAAAATGGTCAGTGTGTTTAGAAACCAATTATTACAATCCACTCTCTCCTTTATTTTCTAGATGTAACAATGTACATTTAACTACATGTGGCCTTACTTAGGCTGGATTTGAACCACACCTGTTATCCTAATCAATCCAGCACTATACTTAGGGGAACAGTTTGGATTACTAGGTGATTTAATCCTATGCACTTACAGAGGCTGCAATACACGCACGCACGTATGCATGCATGCGCACACACGCACACATGCGTGTGTGTGTGTGTGTGTGTGTGTGTGTGTGTGTGTGTGTGTGTGTGTGTGTGTGTGTGTGTGTGTGCGCGCGTGTGTGTTGTATTGTGTGTGTGTATGTATAACTAGCCTAGTAATCCAAAAATTCATCCTGCTCGGTGGTCTGGCTACACTATTTATTTATAATGGTAAATTATCAATATTTGATTGCATGATTGTAAATTGTATCTTTTGTAGTTAGAACCTATCCCTCTCTACCCTGGGGATGGAGGTGGGGTGGGGTGGGGGTAGGGGTAGCGGTGGGAGTATGGGGTGAATTTTTTGTCCATAAATAACTATAAGTTGAGTGAAACAGGAAGTAAAACTTACCACCAAATGGAAATGATGGTCTGGAGTGTGAACTCCACCTGTCTTCAGACCTATCCTGTAAATCTAGTAACTGTAATAACATGAGTTCATCAGCCTGTGTTCGACTATTGAAACCAACAGCTCCTTCTAGTAGTATATTTGAGTTGTCAGCACTCCTCGGGTTTGCTAAAGTTGCTCCTCCAAGTGTAGTAGTAGTAGTAGTCGTAGTACCAATGTCTTCTATGGCCCATGATTGTAGACTATTTTCAACATCATTGTCACCGGACCTGAAGTCAACCAAATCATATAATTACAACGTTATAACACATGTAGTTCAACTTACTAAACACTCAGTGTTCTTCCTAAACACAGTAACAATAGTCGGTTTTCTCCCCACGAAAAACAAAGCACAGTTCTAACACCTGGCAGGACAGAGGTTGCTTTGAGAAGAGTTTAATAATATATGCTTACAAAGGCTGCAATTGATTGTATGTTCCCCAGGCAGTTGAGGAAGTTATAAACAGACGTTGTGATGATAAAGGTCTGTGCCATGGGTTATAATATTGTACAACTATGATCATTAGTTAATACATACATTGTAGAACTTGAAGGCACTTCTAAACATGTACTATTATTATTATTTATCATGTCTATTTCTACAGATCTTGCTTGTTGCATATACCAGTACCACAAAGTATAATTTTGTATTCATGAAAATGTTGGCTTGATGCATGTTGGGAAGTGTGGAGACAGTGATTATTAAATTAGCCTTTCATTAACTAAAGTAGTACAAGTCATGTAGACATGTATATCACAGTAAACTGTGACTAACTTACATTGTTTCTTCATCGACGTCATTTTCATCGTTACTGTCGGATGAACTGTCAGTGGTATCATCACTATCATCATCATTGTCATTATCACTCAGCTAAAAATATAGAAAACATAATTAAAGTCAAACTACAAACCCGTATCTACATTACAGATTCTGAGGTGCTTGAAATATGGGTCAGAACATTCCAAATTGCCATTATTTTCCCCCAATATTTCATACATTATGCTTGAGGTGATATAATTACATTATTCCCCAACTTTATTTTTTTCATTGAACTGGAATCAACCTTTAGGTCACTCATATTTCCCTTGGCTGAATGAAGAAAAATATCAGGAAATAATACCTAAATAAACCAAATAAAAGTGATTTACTCTTAGCGTTTGAGGTGTGACGATATGTGGTTTACTTAGTAACTATAATTTTTTTTTTTTTTATTCATTTATTTTTTGCCAATTGTCAAGAGGAAAAAAACATGAGGGAGGCTCAAAGGAAGTCATAATACACCATCTTCAGAAAAACAAAAGATTGTATGATTTGACCACTAGGAGTGCTGTTCAGCAGCAGATTTGGATATGAAGTGAGAGCCATGATACAAGTTGAATGCTATGTATATAGTTTCATTTAAAAATAAACCCCAAAACTTTATTTCTAGTGAGTAATGAAAATTTCTACTTGAAGAGTCAACAAATTTCTTGGAAGAGAATTCCAATTTTTGTTGATGTCTCGTAACTTGTTGTACTACAATATACTAAGATGTACTACAATGATTAGATGTCAGCGAAAATTTGGGATGTGCTTTCAAGAAATTCTCATTACTAAGTATGAACACAGAGTACATGAACATTCATTCTTGCATTATTCCTAGTGTTGCACAGGAAAACTTTGTAGCATTTTCAATCATTCAAAATATTCTATCAATTTATTTCAAACAACATAACTTTTTGGAACTTTTCATGGGTTGTTATAATCATGTCAATGAGTGCATCATATACAATGTACTTCTAGCCCTCACTTTACCTCAGATGGCACTCTCTTGTGACATGTCTTTTCAAATTGACTACAAGGTGAATAACCATAATAATACGCAGTGTTGCAGCCAGAGGGGGTTTTTGGGTTATTTGGTGCACATTTTTTGGACCTGATCTACAATTTTGGAAGTGACGGGTCATAAATGACCCATACCATACTAAAATTGTATGCAAATAAATTTAGCAACATGACCATGCCTATAGCAAAAGCCAAATGATCGTGTATATTGCATAAATAACAACAGGGTTGGCTGGGCAACTGCATAATCATTCAGTAAATATCTAGCATGGGTCAGCATGAGGGTAAATATTAAAAAAAAAAACCAACTGTACAGTTGCTACAACACCATTGGCGCTTTTTGTAATGTCCCCCAAAAATTGAAAGTGTCGGGACACTATGTCCCACTCTTTCAAAAGGCTGGCTGCAACACTGAATATGGGATGGTAGTATAGTGAAAACAGGCAAGAAAGATTTTGAACATTTGAAGAATGACTTACCCTGTGTTCTTCAATTTGATCTCTGCTACAATCGTTATTTGGTGTATTTACATCACTATCTAGATTAACTGGTGCTCTGGCTCGGATTGGTTTTGGTTTGATGATTTGGTGTTTGGACGATGTACTACTGTTGCTACAGTGTTCTTTCTCAATTACAGCCAACTGGCTCTCTGCAATGAAAAGTAATAATAACAAAGTTTCACTTTGTGAATGTTTAGCCTTAAAGTAGCATAAGCTGAGTCTATACATAGAGCTAAGTTTTATATGTAACATAACATTCTTACCTGGTGAGAGACCTTTGCCTTTTTGTCTTGAAAGTTCAATGGCCAGTCGCTGTCAAATGAAAAACAAATTTTTACTAATCAATAACAAATGATATAAATATATATATATTAAAATCTTTTTGTGCCCCCTTACTACAGTACTGATTTTATCATCATCATCATCATAATCATCATCATCATCATCATCGTCATCACCAACACGATCATCATCATCACCACCCCTATCATCATCATCATCATCATCATCATCATCATCATCATCATCATCATCATCGTCATCGTCACCGTCATCATCATCATCATCGTCATCACCACCACCAACATCATCATCAACATCATCAGCACCCCCACCAACACGATCATCATCATCACCATCCCTATCATCATCATTATCATCATCATCATCACATTATCATCATCAACCTAATCATCATGGTTACTCCTGCCATCATGAACAAGTCCAAAAACACAACTGTTAGTAATGACATCACAGGTGAAACAAAGATAACAACACTGTCAAAATGCTATCACAGTTCACAGTCAGTATCTGTACCAGGACAATCAAGTGTATCAACTCACCTCCTTTAGATCATTAACTTGAGTTACATACTGTCTCTGGGCTGATTCTAGTTGATTAATATACCACAGCTGATCCCTGGTTTTCTGATAAAATGTTGGTGGTCGTACTTGAAACTGTAAAATGAGTGTGTCGTCCCTAAGATACCCTTCACTTGATAGTAAGTCAAGACGAAAGAATCGGTTGTAACCCCAACACTCTCCCACTTCAAAATCTGAGGCAAACTCTCTGACGATGTTTTTACTACTGTCTGGGGAGGCTTGATGTATCATTTCTACCCTGTATTCATACCTGACACAAGAAACACAGAAAGGATGCATCACAAAATTATGTACATAAATAACTCATACACTGAATTCTCCCTCAGAACAAATGGTAGAGTCTAAGGGGGAAAACACCCACTATATGATGTAGTATACTGTATAGACCTGTTGACAGTTCCAAGATGCATCACAAGTCACCATGTATTCTGTACTTGCAAGGGGATTTCAAGTACTTTCCAGGTGAACGGTTGCTACCTGACCATACCCTGGGTTTTACTAAACTAGTACAAATCTATCTCTGTCATTGATAGCATTTAGTCTTTTGTTTGTTTGGTTTTGAAGTAAATTAGTGACTCACATTTCAATAGAACGATTTCCCTTGGGGTTTTCACATAAGAATTAATATGCTTTTAATCAAATTGAAATCGTTTAACCATAAATTATATAGTGTATCAGAATTTCAGTTACCTGGTTTTAACTTCAGATTAATAATGTAATGAACACTAAAATCCTATCCCAGTTATTACAATTCAGTGAATCCAGAGTTTAAAATGGAAATAGCAGATGGAATGAAAGACTTTTTTCTTTTGTAGCAGTTTTTCTTTAATAGGGCTTCCATGTATTAAAAATCATCATTCACAATCATGTACATCATGTATGTATGATTTATCAGTTTGTAACCTCATGAAAAGTGATCACATTCAAACTTGGAGATTAAAAAAAACAAGAGTGAACATGTTTGCAGTAGACTGTTTACTTCTATATACTGTGAATGGAGATTTGTGTTAGAATGTACTTACTTAGAAGTCTCTGGTAATCCTGCAGACAATTCTAGAAATACAGAGAGGTAATTGCCTCTGACCACACCATTGCCGTCCTGTGTAAACACAAAGTATAAATCCAATCATTAGGTGTATCTTGACTTTCCTACTACAAATCACTCTCACCAATAGATTACATAACATCTACTTAAAACATGAATTGTTCAGTTATGGTGACATGGTGTGAGGACTTTCTGGTTGAGTGATCTCCAGTCAAAGTGTTGTATGCAAACATTAATCTCAATCCAAAGGAGACCTCCCTTTCTGCTTACAGATCCTGTAAATACTTCATTCTAACTGTTTCTGTTTAGTCTCTTTCAGGTATTATTTATTATGTGCTGTTTTTCTTTCAATGTTTCATCAGGACATTAACAAAGTTTAACAATGGAAAGACTCTGTTGGAAGATAAGATAGTAATTCATGTACTGTCCACGATATTCATGCTGTCTGAGCCACAGAGTCGCAGGAGACTGTTTTGACTTTCTATGTGTATAACTAGTGTAAATTGTCTACAAATAAATTGTAATTACTCTAAATAGATTGAATGCATACATGACTGGTTTTCTGCATGTCATTCTCCTTCACATAATGCCCTCAAATGCAATTTGACAAACAGCATTTTCTTGTGACACACCACAATTAAGTATTCCTGTATCCCTTGCTATGTGGTGAGAAGTGTGTCCTCTTAATGCTGTACTGGTCAACGTACATAAATTTCTTGTGATGCATCAAACTTTAGTTTTCTGCTATCCCTTACTATGTGAGTCATGAAGCATACCCTCTAAGCTAATTTCATATGCATACCAATATCTTGTGAGGTACCAAAGTTTGATATCCTCAATCTGTGAATTGTTACAAGAACACTATGTTTCTAACTTTCTGACCAACAACCCAAAATATTGGTTTTTTATTAGATGATACTGTGCACCTCAGTAATTTGTAAGGTGTTGATGTTCCATGCATCTTATTAAAGTAGATATTACACTACAATAATATAATGCCGTCATAGTTCTTCCAACCCCTTACAACTCAAATCTGTATGTTTAACAAATAATAGTTGTTTGTACATAAGTGTTTACTGAAGGGTTTGCCCATCACTATATCAGGAAGTGTGTCTCACTCACAATACAATACTCTGCTGTGCTGTTCAAGGATAAGATTTGGACAATCTCTGAGTGACAGGATGTGGTAATTTGTTCTCAAACTTATATACTGGATTTTCACAAAGGTTTCACAAGTTTGAGAAAGTCATCACCTTCTAGTACTTGTACTTCCAACAACTGAGCAATCAAAAGAGAGATAAAGTAACAGTAGTGTATGATTTACTTACTGGGTATACTTTGAGTCTCCAGCTCAGACCTGATACATTCAATGCAGGACTGTATACTGGGTCTGCTTTAGCTTGCATGGAGCTATAATGGAAAAAACAAATCCTTAATAAAACTGACCAGTAAACTTTTACAGTAATGTTCTCCCAGCCTAGTGACTTGTTGTCCATGATCAAGTTTTTGTACTCCCCAAATTATTAAGAGCTCATATAGTTTTAATCAGGCAGCACAAGATATTTTTTGTCTCACAATTTTTCTGTTACAAATTACGCAAACAAAATACAGACACTGATAGCACACAGACACATCAAATGTTACATGTTATCTCACTGTGAACACAATGAAATGCTTTGTATTTGTATCTTCTTTGACTCACCTGACAGTAATGTTGATTCATGTTCACAATGAGATAAAAATATATCATTTTATATGCATGTACACTACCAGTATCTGTATTTTGTTTGTGTAATTGCAATAAAAAAGACTTTGTGAGACGTAAAAAAAAAGCACTGCGCTGCCTCATTGAAACGCTATACTCTCTTACTTTTGGTAGTACTCCAGGAAACAACATTGTCAAGCCAGAAAGCTAGGTCTCTGGAGTATGTTATCCAATCTTCACCACATAGATACAGTAGAGTTTTTTATCATATAGCCTGTATTTTTTATAAGAATTGATAACTTTATATAATTTCTTTTAACGATTAATGACTGGTTGTCTTCAAAACATTTTTTCAAAGCCATGAAAAGAAAACTTTACAACATATTAATCTATTTTGCATTGTCCTTTTCATAACTTTGGATTAGGATTCAAATCTAGGTGTGAACACCAGTCTGGCAGAGTTGTAGAAAAAGTCAGTACAGAACAAAAGAATTATCTCATGTAATCCTTACTAAGATAACAATAATGTGATGAACAAGGACTGAAGCATGGCCCTTTAAGTCTAAAAGGTCTTGGATTATTACTATCATATCAATGAAATCATAAGAATTAAATAAGATAATTTTTTTGTTCAAGATTGTCATCAAGACCCAACTCTTAATCCTAATCTGACATTGACAATCAAATCAAGTTTACTTGCTAATGAGGCTGGAAATAGACTCCTCATGTTTGAGTTCTGAAATATATTCACTTTTGTTATGACTATAGATTTATATGGTAACAAAGGCTTATTTCCAAATGAAATGAAACTAACTGCAAAGCAACGAAACTGACTGGAAAGAGAACAAAACTTTTAAGCAAACAACCAAAAAACACGGAAAGGAGGTCAAGAAATAGTTGAGTGACAACTAATTAAACATGACCTTTTATTTAAAAAATCAAAAAGAAATAGAAGTTATGCATCTATACTTTTGTCTTTCAAAAGGAAAAAACAAGTTGTTATACTTTCAGTGCTATAGACTTACCTGAAACTTGCCATCACAAATCTACTGTTGTCATATGCAGGCACCAACTCACTGTCAAAGAAAGACATCAAATTCAATCACATTTCACCATGATGATTCACACTTGCAATCTACCAATTTGACCAATTTCACTTTTTTGATTAACTAGTTTCATTACATCATCTTTATTAAAATTATTCTGTAGTTGAAGAAGAAAGAGAAAGTTCAACTGGGTCGGGACCTGAACTTGGCACCTCTTGAACAATACTGAACTTTGCCACCCAAACCGATGTCCAAGAACCATGACACTGACCCGTCTTACAACACTCTTCTCTCTTCTCTACTTTATGAAACTCAACTTCAAACTACATAAAACAATGCCGATGCACACAACAGTTTGGAGAAAAGTGCCACTGGTCAAGACTTGAACCTAGGACCTCTCGGAAACTAGTTAGGTTAACTACAACAGCACTATATCAAGGCTGACATCCAAGACCCATGGCATTTTCCATTGGTCACACACCACACTCCCATCTCTTCTCTCCTTTGGTAAAATCACCCAATTTGACCAAAACTACAACATACAATACCAGCTGGTATATATTAGCACTAACCTTGTAAAGTCAGCAGGCACTGGAGCAGTTACAAATGAAGCCATTGGTTTTCTATGTACCTGTGTAAACATTTGTAACAGCTCTGTACTCTTACTGATCAATTCACTCTTAGTACACGATCTTAGCTGGTGTTCTACTTCTTGTAGTAGTGATTCTAGTAATTCAGTCTCATGGTTTAGTTGATTCTTTTGACCTGCAATACAAACATCAACATGTTATTGAACCAATTCAGTACTGATAGTATCTCATCTGCAAATGAGAGAAAGTAGAATGCAACAGCTAATTTCTCACAGTCTTTAAAATGGCCAGGCATTTTCATGACATATAGATTCTGGAGAGTCATCTCATGATTTTACATCACCTACAATTACTTGAAATTTCTGAGAAAAATCATGTTGATCTTGTGCCTTTATAAGGTATCTTTGCAGTGGGCTATTGCATCATGGGAGTCAGCAGAAATAAAATATTCATGATTGTACAATGAATAGTCAGGAGAGATGTTTTATACTGATGGGAATAAACACTCAGGAGTCATGAATATTCACTACTTCCTGAAGTAGTGTTCCCCTTTCAGTAGT
Organism: Glandiceps talaboti; assembly: GCF_964340395.1. NCBI lineage: Eukaryota > Metazoa > Hemichordata > Enteropneusta > Spengelidae > Glandiceps > Glandiceps talaboti. The sequence goes on along the minus strand of NC_135566.1, from coordinate 19,319,558 downwards.
CTTGTGTTTCCTGTGATGTTAGTTTGAACTGATGTGATAGGTTGAGTTTATTCAATAATTTAGGAAACTGATCCCCTATTACAGCACATAGCAGATTACTGTTCACTTGTTATCTTTGATACAATCACGCCAAACCAAATAAGAAACTGTATATGCTACAATTTTAGATCATAACAAAGTCGCAGTTTCTTGCTACATTTGGTCTGAATGAAATCAAACAATTAAACATACTGCAATTTAATGCAGACATGCAGTGTTCAGGTGAAAACAATTTTCAGTATCAAACACGCACTGATGAAACTTAGCACGGTGGCATGTTAGTTCATTTCACCTAGGCCAAATGTTGTGAAAAACTATTCATTTAATCTTGCTAGCTTGAAGTGTGGCATGTGTAGATTTTTATTGGTTTCTGTGTGATTGTATCAAACAAAGCCAGTGAACAGTAGCCTGCAATGCGCTGTATATAATTGAAGACTGGAAATGCAGAAAATTTTGAACAATAACCATTGCAGAGTTTTCAAATGCTGTCATTTTAATATTGGCAATTTTCTTGAAAAGGAACACACTCTCTTGATAGTATTACATCACTTTACTGATTTTTTTTTTTTAATTATGCACAACCATACATACCAGATTTAAAACATATCTGCTGATGTTGCAACAATAACAGATTTCCTCAATATTTTGGTATGTATAACCATAGACAGTGGAGATAGTTTTTATTATACCATTGTCTATGGTACAATAAATTTTATAGGATTAACACCTTGGAGAAGAGACAAAAAACGTAAAATCGTCTTACCCATCAAAGTGATAAGTTTACTCTTGAGTTGTGTTTCTAGTCTAGCTATCATCATCTCTACAGCATTACGGATTTCACGAACTCTCTCATCCTTTGCAGTTCTAACACTTTCTACATTGCGTTCCTATACAAGAAAGAGAAAATGTTGAAATTTTCAGTAAGGAATATCAAATAAACAAATGTACATGTTTACTAACGATGGACAGACTCCCTGTTTTCTTGTCATTTTTTTTACTTGAATAAAATTATATTATAAAATGCTAATTTATGTATATAATGCATTCAACACATCAATGTCACCTTGGGTTTACATGTCACTTACAGGAGCAGCACAAGAAAGCTGAATACTTAATTAGTAAAAAGGCAAGAAAATTCAATTGCTCTACCCAGATAGACATCATTTGGAAATTCACGTAACACTTATTTGCTTTGAAACAAACGTTGCCACTGAAACAGATTTTATACTCAATACTCAATGTGTACACTCTCTACATGAAATGGGTTTTTTCAGACAGAAGAATAAATTGTATTTGTAACTTGACTCATGTGGTGATGCCACCAAAACTGGTTTCAAAGTAAGTGTCTTGTTATTTACTAACTGATTTCTCTGTATGCCTAGAGTTATATCTCTATATTTGGGTATATTGCTAACTGGGTGTCTGCACTTCAGATACCATTACTGTAAATCATTTTGCTGTTCCTCTGGGTTTAATAATCTCAAGACTTTGTACAGGTTGCATAAAAATAAGTATATTCCTAATATCATATCATGTTTTACTTTGACTGCCTTCAGTCTGTGGAACTGAGGTCAATTTTAACTGAATGCAGTGTACCAAACAAACTGCTCAATACACACCAAACAAACTGCTCAATACACACTAAAATTTAATTAGAAATAAAAGAGTCAAAACACTGTGCTACAAAAGTATTTAGAATGAGGCTTTGAAACTGATATATTGTAAAATATGTAGACTGACTCTCACAGCTAAGACTCGTGATGCAATGGTGTATCACTGAAAGAACAGTAGAGGTGAAAAAAGAGTTTCAGTTTGGTGTTTCTTAGAATAGGGGGAAATTTATGTATGTGAAATCATGAAATGACTTTCTAGAACCCCAAATTTATGACAATACCTGTATTTCCCAGGGTGGCAGTCCTCTTTAATAACCATAGAAACAGGTGATATTGAATTCCGTGGATAATAAGTCATAATTATGGCAATTCATTTAACAATGAACCTAGAGTTCCATGAATTACTGTCATTGTTACAGTTAAAGGCCCATGATTCAATCATAGGTTCTTGCATGAATCTTATCTTATCCGTGGAGACATACATGTAATGTCAATCTTTGGTCCAACTCTGTCTATAGTTCTGTAAGACAGCTGTTGTTCACATCCATACCACTTCAGGAAATAGATGCATTTTCATAAACTATGGGTTCTGGAGAGTCATGTCATGATTTTACATCACCTAGTATAATTAATGGTAATTTCAGAGAAATATCAAGTTGACCTTGTGCATTTAATAGGTCATCTTTATGATGGGCAATTGCATCATGGGAATCAGCTGAAATGATTAATTTATTGGTTGAACACTGAATATTCATGACAGCTGTTTTATGTATAGCATTTTTGTACTCATGAATATTCAGTCCTGTCTCTATTTCCTGGAGTGATGTTCCCCTTTAATCATAATCTGACAATGAAGACATTTATTATTCAAAGAATGACTTACCACTTCCTGCACCAGGCTAATAAGTTCCATCAAACGTCTTCTGAGTGCTGCAACTTCCTCTGTGATTTGTGTTACATGTTGTTCATAGACTTCCTCTAGAGGCTTGAATGTATGTCCAGAGTGCTGCTAAAACACAATAGTTCTATTGTTCATTATTCTGATTGTTCAGTCAATTAACCATACACAAAGAACAGAATAGGGAGGGGTGTCATAGGAGACTAGAGTCATTAGTATTAACCTATTGTTATGATCATGACTGGAATAATCCATCACAGCACTGAGATAAAGGGCCAGTAGCAGACAAAAAAACAACACACTACTCTGCAATATTTTGCCGGCTACTTTTTCATTCAGAATTTGTTTAAAAATTCTATGTTTCAACCAGCATATTGGGCAGATTTATGGTCTCAATCGTAGATATCTCCACCCACTTTTTACATTTTACTGGCCACTTTTAAAAAGAGCTACATGACTGGTCACATCTACATACTGGTACACAATGTAGTAGTATAGATACTTGGTCTGTGTATCACAGTATAACCACTGTACATGTAGACTACAGTCTAATCCTTAATTCTATATAGTAAATCTCAGGATGACAATTTAGATATAACACACCCCTTGCAAATTACCATTAATGATACAATTCTCTGATCTGATAAACTGATACACATACTGTACATTGTAGTTTCAAAACTAAAAAGGTCAGCTGTAAGTGTAAGTATGGAATTTGTTATTTTGACGAGGACTGTTGGTTGACCAAGGTAGCCTGAATACTCAATGATTCTTTATTTAGTTGAACTGCTGTCATTTATTTGTTTTCAAACTGGCTGAGTAGTTTGACAAGTGAGACTGAGATTAGTAGCAAGTCAGTGAATACATGTATGTCTGTCAAAACTAGGTCTTATCCAATACACAAAACAAAATGAAACAAAACTAAAGATCAACAGAGGCTTCTAGTATTAATGAACAGTTTCTTTTTTACTTTTCGTTCCATTTTGTTGAATACTATAAGCCCCAAATCAGCGTGGAAAGCATACAGACATGATAGCATAGAGTGGCTACATACTCACCATGCCTCCCCAGAGAGCACATTGATGGCATATACATTTCCTGCAAGTCCAGCAATACACACTCAGTTTTTCTTGATGTATTTCACATCTGAAATAAGAACAATAGGTGTTTTTCTTGATGTCTTTGAGAATATACAAATTACAAATTACCTAGACTTCAGAGGACTGTCTCAACTCATTAGTTTGCAGAGTATATATAGATGTACATGAGTGGAAGACCAATATGACATCCACAATACATGTATGAGAGGAATAGAAATGAATATACTAGTACATACAATCATGTATATCTACTGTATTACTCATCAGACAAATGGTATAAATGCAGAGACAATCTGATCACATCCAGACAATCATCGACAAATTGACTCAATGAACAAATGTATAAATTACAATCAGTATCATGTTGTGGTTTTGTCTTTTCACTCTGTTTCTATTCATTTTAAAAGATTCCCACCCAATACTGTGCTATAGTATACAAATTACATATAGGCAACTATTAAATATTACAGGTCTATGATAGGGTAACTGGTCTTACTCTTATCTTTATCTTCAAATTAGTGAAACACAAACCATACGTCCATTAGAAATTCATATATGGAAGAAAATTATCCCTGCAAACATCAACATTGATTTTCCAATTTTATTCTTTCTATCAGTATCACATGCAAGATGTCATGTTGGCATAATTATAGTACATACATACTTTGTTGTAAGATTGGCCTCATTTACATGTAATTTACTAATTATTTTGTTTCTCATGGCAGACATGACCGACACTTAATATTTCTTGAATCTGACAACCCCCATCAAAGGTTTACATCATACATCATATGGGACACAACAAATACAAAGACCCACCCTATTCCTCTATGTAAGCACAAGCATTTAAATATTAAAATTGACCTCTTGACCCCAGTTTCTCATTTTATCAAAAATTACCATAACCTAGAATCCAGTCATGTGTGCATTTTGTTCTTGCTATTTCCTAGTCTATCTGCTAGACCTCGGATGTTCTTCCGATAGAATACGACACATGCCCGAACATCGCTATCGAGGATGGAACATCCAAGGTCTAGCAAATGTCATCAGGATATATATAACTGCCAATCAGAGAACCGTATTAGCGACAAGCACAAACAGAGGACAATAGCTAATTTTTCATGCATATTCATCTTAAGGAGATGCTTGTAAAAATAACCACCAATGCGTTAACTAAAATGTGTGAATGACAACGTCTACACACTCATCAAACACAATTATCGTAAACTGATAAGACATAGTAATGACATAAATGTGTTTGTCAACACCTGCATGCAGAGATTGAATATATTAAAGTATATATATGCATACATGGCCCAACCCACTAATCTCATTGGAATGTCCGGTCTGAAATGACATTTGCTAGACTGTTCGGGCAAGCCCTCACTGCGAACTTCCTTCACTTATAGTATCGAAAGAAAGCCTGAACGTCGAGCAGCAAGACTAGCTATTTCCCTACTACTGGCATTTTGCTGGCCAAACCTACAATTAGATTGCTATTTCCCTACTAAGCTGGCATTTTGCTGGCCAAACCTACAATTAGATTGCAATTTCCCTACTAAGCTGGCATTTTGCTGGCCAAACCTACAATTAGATTGCAATTTCCCTACTAAGCTGGCATTTTGCTGGCCAAACCTACAATTAGATTGCAATTTCCCTACTAAGCTGGCATTTTGCTGGCCAAACCTACAATTAGATTGCTATTTCCCTACTAAGCTGGCATTTTGTTGGCCAAACCTACAATTAGATTGCTATTTCCCTACTAAGCTGGCATTTTGCTGGCTAAACCTACAATTAGATTGCAATTTCCCTACTAAGCTGGCATTTTGCTGGCCAAACCTATAATTAGATTGCTATTTCCCTAAGCTGGCATTTTGCTGGCTAAACCTACAATTAGATTGCAATTTCCCTACTAAGCTGGCATTTTGCTGGCTAAACCTACAATTAGATTGCAATTTCCCTACTAAGCTGGCATTTTGCTGGCCAAACCTATAATTAGATTGCAATTTCCCTACTAAGCTGGCATTTTGCTGGCCAAACCTATAATTAGATTGCTATTTCCCTAAGCTGGCATTTTGCTGGCTAAACCTACAATTAGATTGCAATTTCCCTACTAAGCTGGCATTTTGCTGGCCAAACCTACAACTAGATTGCAATTTCCTGCAGGTTAAAACTGTCATTATGGTTGTTGCATTAATAAATGTGATAGAGGGATTCAATGTTTTTTTTCTCAGACAATAATGATAGAGGAGTGTGAAATTTGTAAAACAAAAGATATCCCTGCTAAGTCCAGGTATGTTTAAATACACTTAAAGGGACCACTTTCACAGAAAGTCAAAGTTGTTCAAATCTCTCCAAACCTTGGCATATAAAAGCTTGTTCAAATCATGATCCTTTCAAAACAAATTTGGGTTTCTGCATCTTGCTTTCAAGGAAATCGACAATCTAGTTTTTATTTCAGAATTTGGTGGCCATTTTGATTTGAATTCTAAATTGGGTCAATTTTGATATCACTTGACCTCTACTAGGCTCTAATTCTCTAGTTCAAAATTTTTTGCATGGCAGCCCTGATCTTATTTCCCCTTTGTAATTTTTTATTTTAGCTGTATGCATATAAATTTTCTTGAACAAAACAACAGTTAAAGACTTTTTTATTTCATAGTCCATACTACAATTACTATATGTTGATGGCCCACACTTTCAACAAATCATGGGATGGAACCCAATATTTTACAAAAAGGATTTGAGAAAACTTAAAAGTTGGACGTTTTCATTGATTTTACATGTAAGGACAGTCAAGATAAATTGATAGATGACCTTTGTGCATAATTTATCCAAATTGGACAGGTTGTGCAATTTATGTCCCGTAGGTATGTAAATTACTAATTTACTTCTGGTACAGAACTGTACTGTACTGTAAGTGACTGAGTAATTCTAGCTGTGAATTCACAACATGTGTTTCTAAATCTTATCGGTGACCTTACTTTAACTTTTCACAGCTTGCTTCATGACTGTTATCAGATTAAAGATCACCTTGAGATATAGTGTGTGCAGTCTTATGTTTAGTGGAAATACCAACATTGGTAGTCAATTGAAAAACAATCAAATATGTTAGCTATTTACATTGTAACTTGTAATCAACGACAAGGTGCCTACAGTATAGTATGAGTGGATAGTGCAGAACTATTATATTGCTTCTAACATGTGTACACATTATTTTGATATCAGATTAAGCCCTCCAGGCATTTGTCTGGTACAGTGGTAGTATAGATCTCTAACATGTACCATAGAGTTTGGTCAAGAAAAGTATCTAGTTTCGACAAATGACAATAGGGATAAATTAAAATTCTGTCACACAAAATGCGACCCTTCCCTAATTCAATTTTCAAAACTATGGCCTTCCCCTCCCCAGAGATCCAATTTGTAATATATGGCCCCTCTCCGAATCCCCCCACCCTCCCCAACATGTAATTACTAAGGGTTCCCTAAGTACAGCTGAAACTCACACATGTAGTAATCTACAAGCAAGACTCAGAGGGTGATGGTTCATTAGACTTCCTGCATACATACATATTCAGACAACAGCTGTACATTTTGTACATGAATTATTTAGTTATCATACAGCTGAAAAACGCTCACTTCACAACAACAGGTTTCTCCTTACTGCATACTACACATGAAATATCATTTCCTTTGCTAAAAGACTGGAATACCTAATACTATAATAAATTACCACAAAACACAGACAACAATAGATGACAAATCTAATTACAATTTCAGATATCTCTACACAAACATGTGAAATTTTGATACACTGCAGTATTGCATCATTATAATATGACCCCCTACAGATTTCAACACAGCATACAGGCATTATTAATAGAAGTTGAGAAGGTCAAATGTCTGAGAGTTATTAAATTCTAGACAGTTAGAAATTATGACTGATGTATGTCTAACACTCTGGTGTCTATAAAATCATAGAATAACAATAAAGTGATACATGGACTTGAGTTTGCAGTACACATAGATAATGATTGCATATAGATCAACGATTGAATATCATACAGTTGTACATGTATATGAATTCTAACATTGATTGTTATATTATATATAATATTTAACAGTAGTGAAAAAATTAAAATTAGAGGTACACTAATGCACACATAAACATGGGCATGAGAGCACAGACAGACAGACAGACAGACAGACAGACAGACAGACACATACACAAATTACTGACCAATTCTAGCAGACTTGGAGCATGTCGAAATACAGTGATAACACTAGCATTGTGCATGTTGGGTGGGTGGATGAATGTTTGCTTTAAAAAATGGTGATTTGAACTGAAGCACAGCCTGCATTGGGAGATAGCAATTACCTTGACCTCAATGTCTTGGCCTATATCCCCACTCTATAATTGAAATACTACACTATGTATCACCTTGATAGTCGGTTTTTTTATGGCATGACTAGCAAAGATAACATGCATGAGTGAAAGGTCCATTATGACCCCTCTTTTCAACTGATGAAAGTGCAATGAATCAAATTTGGTATGAAAAGGATGACAACCAGCATAACACCAGGTTAATAAAAATACCGCCAATGGCATTGTAGCACAACTGTAGTTTTTAAAAATGTTTATCCATATGCTAGTCTATGCTAACAATAGGTGTTTATTTGCTGAATAACTATCCAGTTGCCTATCCAACCATGTTGCTATCTTTACGATAAATGCTATCATTTGGCTGTTGCTATGGGCGTGGTCATGTTGTTAGATATATTTGCATACATTTGTGTATGTTTTTGTTCACTTGTGTATGAATTCCTGATATTGTCTTTGCAATATAAGTGATCATTTGGCTGTTGCTATGGGCGTGGTCTTGTTGCTAGGAAAATTTACATACATTTTTTGAATGTTTATTCAATTGTCTATTAAACCCTGTTGTTATCTTTGTGAAATACACCACCGTTTGGCTGTTGCTATGGGCGTGGTCATGGTTACTAGGGTATTTGCATACATTTTTTGAATGTTTATTCATCTGTCTTTCTATTCCTGTTGTTATCTTTGCAATATACGTGATTATTTGGCTGTTGTTATGGGCGTGGTCTTGTTGCTATGCAAATTTACATACATTTTTTGGATGTTTATTCAATTATCTATTAAACCCTGTTATCTTTGTGAAATACACCACCTTTTGGCAGTTGCTATGGGCGTGGTCATGGTTGCTAGGGTATTTGCATACATTTTTTGAATGTTTACTCACTTGCTTACCAGAAGATGTTGTTATTTGACCAAAATATACTGCCATTTGGTTGTTGCTAAAGGGCGTGGTCATGGTCGCTAGGGCCAATTTTGTCAAAATGTTTTGAAGAAAATCTGCAGAATAACAGTTTCAGAAACATCTCGCCAAGTTTCAGACTAATTGACCAAGTACTTTTTGAGATATAAGTTTTTGACCAAAAATGAACATTTTTACACCTAATTTGCATATCACTCATGGAATCATGGTATGCTTAATATTTCTTCGTCCATACATCCCTAGATACATTCCCATTAAATTTCAGCCCAATCTGCTCAGTAGTTTTAGAATTATAGATTTTTAACCAAAAAGACACATTTTTAGCCCTAATTTGCATATCACTGATGGAATCATCCCGTCATGAACAAATCTTACTTTACACCCCCTTAAGAATATTCCCACCAAATTTCGCACCAATCTGCCCAGTAGTTTCTGAGTTTAAGTTTTTTTACCAAAAATCACATTTTTTGACCCAAATCACACACCTGTGATGCGATCATTTTGATTTGAACAATTTCCCAACTAGACACCCAAAGTAATGGACCCACCAAATATCGTGGCAATCGGTTCAGCGGTTTTTGACTTTAAGTTGTTTACACACACACACACATCCACACACACACACACACACACACACACACAGACAGACAGACGCCGGGCGATCCCTATAGCACTACTGAACAAGTTCAGTTGTGCTAAAAACAGTTGTACACAGTAAGTGTATAACTACGGGAACAGTCAAAGTAACACCATAAAAATAACTATGGGGATGGTCAAACTAACACCAAGACAATCACTGCAATAGGTCAGTCTTCTTAACGGCACAAATCACTCCACAGTATATTATTCGTATGAGCATGACTAAGACGGGCTAAAATTAGTTCACATTTTTTTCTAAAAACAACTTGGCCACATGCAGGATTGGAATGAGTGTCACATAACTGCAGGCTTTGTTGTAATCTGACGATGATTAATAGACGTGACATGTCCTCAAAATAATCAATCAGCATGGGAACTGAACTCATTTCCCTCTCGTTGTTATTAGCCTGGGGGCTTGGTTTAAAGGAAGCGATCTACTTACTTGTCTTTCTCGATTTCTTCTGATCTTGATGGTGGACCGACTAGTTGTAGAGTATCTAACTGATTGGTTACGTCTTCAGCCCATCTGCAGTTTACCAGTTCATGTAATTGAAGAGGTGCTCTAGGGAAGAAAACAAAGAGTTCTATTTAACCAATAGAAAGCCATGCTAGTGCATACATGTACGCTATTACTACACCTGTGACCAGTACATGTACCTATTTCAAAAATACAAATGTAGGTAAAATTGGAAAAGTGGGCCGTGACACCGACTACATGTATGATGGAGATCAATGAATCTGCCCAACAATGGATATGTAATGGTTCAATAGAACAAAGTATTTTTTTAACACAAATTCCTGGAAAAGTACAAATGTAGCCAGCAAGGAATTGTGGGATAGTTGGTTCTTTTTATCCTCTACATGCCTTCATCGACATCTCTGGTAATAATAGATATTTTCCACACACAAACCAAAATCCCAGTATCATCTTTTGAAGCTCATTTCTCTTTGATTCCTATACCACTGTTTAATTAAAGTATTCAGACTAGAAATTATATTTGAATCAACATAATAACACAGGAGTTGAAATTTCATTCTAAAAATTCAATATTGAATACATTTTTTGGTGGTTCTTTTGCATACAAGGGAATATTACATGGATTAGGGGGATCACACACAGCTAACATTCTAAGGGTATGATGACGAAAAACACATATGACATTTCAATGAATAGAGATTATTATCATTTTTGTAAAAGTGTGTGAATTATAGGAATCAGTTTTCTATAGGAAGGTCAACAATACTGCCAGTACATGTACATGTATATTGACACTGGTGTTATCATTTCATGATACATGTATCTGGGTGTACTTGTACTTGGGGTGTTATCATTTCATGATATCTATGTGTACTTGTACTTGGGGGAGGAAGTGTTCAGCTTGAAATTCAATGCTAACTCTAAGGTCAATGTCAAACTGGATGAATTCCAGGCCTTCAACGACGTCACAGTCTTTGTTATAATAAATAGGGCCAACATCCTATTTCTCATGAATGAGTGACTCGTTTTACAGGCATTATAATTGAGATTTCCATATAATAAAATGTATTTGTCATGCCTTACAACCAGACTTGTTAGTCACACACTGACAACTCACATAATGGACATACTATGCGGAACAAAAATAAACAACAAAATAACTCAAACATGCATTGTTTCTTTTTGTCTGCTTGCTGACTTCATTTTCTTATTTCCTGTATTCATAAGTACATGACATGGGCTTGTTTTATGTGTGTGTGTGTGTGTGTGTGTGTGTGTGTGTGTGTGTGTGTGTGTGTGTGTGTGTGTGTGTGTGTGTGTGTGTGTGTATGTGTGTGTTTGTGTGTGTTTCCCACAACTCACCTACAATGTGGACACTGTGACCGTTGCTCTGTAAGCCATCTCTGTGAAATAGGAAATTTAAAGCACATGTTACTCAAAATACAGTCCCTGTGATAGAGGGTCTGTGGTAAAAATATCAAGCGTACAACACTCCAGCTTGTGTTATAGGTCTTATATTTGTAGTTTATTTGTAGTTTATTTGTTTGAAGTTTAAGTCAAGGTGAAAAAATATTGGATGACAAGGTTTTCACAGTGGATGATTTAAAATTTAGTTCATGAGGGTGTAAAGATTACCTGATAGTTGTTTGCACAATATTGTATATTTTTTGACACATTTAATGTTGCAAATATCAAAATTTACAAAATTGGAAAGAATGTGCTTCTAGTAAGTTCAACATTACAAGTACCTCTAATACACTAAAATATTCACTGTTGTTTGCATACCACATACTGTAATTTGCTGTTGGTGTAAGTGACTGCAATTGATAGCACCCACTATGACCAATCTTTCAGGCTATCCCTCTCTTGGTAAATTAAAAATCTCAACAACAAAAACCTTTATTCACCAGTGGATACATGGATGACAAATGTGTATTTGTTTTGAGTTTTGGATTTTTTTCATTTATAAAACAACTGTACTAGGTTTTTCTTCTTGATGAAAGAATGTGAAACAACATACATGTTGTATACCAAGTCCTTGTTCGTAACTCAATAAACTGCCAAAAATTTCAAAAATATGTAAAATGTTTGTTATTGCACATACAATAACAAACTTTTCATACACTGTCTAGTTTTCTGTAATGTATTGAGTTACAAACATTGACTAGGTATGTGTTGTTTCACATTCTTTTATCAAGTAGGAAAACCTAGTAAAGTTGTTTTATGAATGAAAAAAATCACCATTTGTCATGCATATAGCCACTTCCATTCTAAATTGTATGACCTCAAATAAAGAATTAATTACAAAGTAAAGGTAACTTAGAAATCAATATTGGAAATATTTATTGTTTTTCAAGTACACACACGTCTAAGTTAATTGAATCAAACACTGATGAGATGTTATTCTGTTGAATAGACTGTGAGACACATCATATTGTTCAGCTCAAAGGATTCTGTGATAGCTGATAGTACCCGGTAGTCCTCATCTGAACTGATTCAAAACCAGAACCGAATTTGATTCAATTTCAAACCAACTCAGAATTAAGATCGGGACACAAATATTGTATCTTGTAGACTATTACTATAATAGTCTACATTCCTATACCTGTAGACGTTCTCTATGATCACTGTCCTCTCCATGGAGATGATCATAGTAATCGTAATGCATACATATAGGAACTAGACTATTAGTATAAGTACTGGTGGCTAGCATTAAATGTTGGTGACTTACCCTTATACACATAAAACAGCAAAGTTTTGAACAGTGTGGACACAGCCTTGCATCACGCAATTTTTCCATACAAATGAAACATCGAAAGACTTCGGCTAAACTCTGTAACAGATAGACAACAAATAATGATATTAAAGTTATAGTAACATAATACAAATAAAATGATGACACTTTTGGGGTCGATACTCATTGCTGGGGAGTTTAGTCTTTGGATAAGAAAACATTCCCATCCTATCGCTCTAGAGTCTAAATATTATAAAATGCACTGCTGGACTGCTAACACATTTATATCATCCTACAAATTAACCAACTATAAAAACTAAGCCTAACCTGAAAGATAGGGGTTTCAACATATTTCACCATGACATTTACAACCAAGGAATTCTTAGTGACTTAGCATTTACTATTATACTCATAATACATGTACATTGTAATGAAATGAAATACATTTTTAATTACAAGTTGAATCACTTGACAAACACAAATATTTGGAATGATTATGATACAAAAATAGGTCTGTCAGGGCTTGTATTATACATAATTAGATAAAATACCTATGAATACATGCACTCACAATATTTCCAAACTTGTGTATTGTTTATATGTTACCCTAGAGACACAGACATGTACAAGTATCATTCCCAGGATCCCTTGCAGAGTATTCCCCCAATAGTTGATCTAGTCTGTCATAATTAGTCTAATGATGACAGACTTAATTGGCTTTAATTAAAACAAATACCCATGGTACTTCTATATGCACACTCACACCTGCTAGTATGTATTTCATAGACAGAAAGTTCTACAAATGCATTGAAGCCATGTATATACAATAGTGTGGTATGGGGTTCATTTCAAGACATTTTTGGCTGGTAATGGGGTCGTCAACCTCCCAAGTTAACCAGAGAAAGACAGGAGTATGGAACTAGATATGATCCAAGGCCAAGACATTTCTCAGTCTGGTCTGCTGAAACAGACACTAGAAGAGCATGAATTTGAAGTGTACATTTGCTACACATGTTTTGTGAATGAATGAGCATTGCTAGGCTATTCCTAAAGATGTACACAAAACATAACTAAATAATAATAGTGTTTGTTGACCTTCTTGTTTTGTCTAGAAATGCCAACAGTAGTGTCTACTTCTATTTTATAGGCTCATATCTGTCAGTTCATCATCAAAAGCAAACCTTGCAATCTTACTGTTTTACTGTTGTAACAGAGCAATATACATGTAAATGTTATTGTACATGTACTCAAACTTGGAAGGCCACATGTGTTATTATCAAATGTTCAAAAATTGCACTTCTCATACAACAGAACACTTGCCTATTATTCCTCAATATTTCTCTTCATTCAGCCAAGGAATATACCAGTGACCTGCAGGATTCTTGTCTATCGACTTGTAAGTTGTAGTGACAATCCTTAGGTCAAAAGTATTTTCCGAGTGAATGTAGAAAAATATTGGGGAATAATATAATTATATCATCTGATTGGCAGTAATAATATACATGTACAAAAAACATAGTATCGCTGACACAGCATAACCAATGATGTAGACACATATTGTTGTTACATACATCATACATGTAGATGTGCACTGTCATGACATTGAATAACCAGAGTATATATTCCATATTTTCTGTTGAACCTGGCTTCTGCATAATAGTTTAGAGTATAGTGACTGTGTACATAAACATGTTTTTATATACATTATATTTTCAGACCCATATTCAATTTTACAAAATAACAATTTGGGATTAATAAGTATTTGATAAGTATTAATAAGTACAATGTATTAATACATGTATTTGAAAGTTTCAAAAACTTATGTCAAAACCAGGCACACAGACAATACTGGTGATCATACGCTATCACTATGTATATTATTATTTATGAACTGAATATTTCTGAACCATGGCTGTTCATAACCCAGACAACAGCCAATGTTTACATGTTCATATTACTCTATTTTATTTGGAAACATTCCAAATTCAAACTGCAACGTTTTATTTGTGACTGATACAACAAATTCTGAATTTTAATATTCTTGTCACATATGCATAATTTAATAGTGTATCACACTATATGATTATATCGGGACACAAATGACCAATTCACCCAAACAGCTGTCAACAAGGAAAGAGCGTGACACTTATTCGGTGAATGAACCCTTACATTTAAACCTATTGAAATAATGACATTTTTGAATGACCAATTCATACCTTTAATGTGTCTTTATTTATTGAATTCTTTGTAAATTTGCCAAGATCATACTATTAACTGTGAACATTTAATCAGAATTACAGATCCTAAAAATTCTAGCAAGGATTCCAATGTCAGACAACGTAACGGCAATACATAACTACAGATATGTCAATGGGACATTCATAACCATTGGTTCTTTGTAATTGTTGGCTCTGATGCCAATAACAGTTCAGTTATTCAAGAGAACAATTGGTTTTTTTAAATGTCCTCTGTTTGGTGCTGCACTCACCAAGGTTTTAAAGTAGGCATGGCCAAAGCATGTTTTGACATATTCCAAACTGCTGGTAACTTATCATATATACAAATGTACATGCTACATGCTAGTTGCATTATCAAAAGTGCACCAACTTGATGATATGTTGATTGTAAGACTCTATGGTAGTTTGAAATAGGATAACCAATGATGAATAATCTGGCACTGGAGTATATGACAAAATTTTTGGCTTTGTAAATTGAATCACCTGACTTGCATATTATTATCAATTTCTATTACCCCCACAAATATACAGAGAAAGAAACTTGTAATTACACTTAGGGGTTAGATACAATATATTCCTATGAGACAACTGTCTTGGTGTTACAATACATGTACATGTAGCTCTCTACACTACTGTACAGTATTTTAGTAACACCAAGGCAAGTCTTGGGGCTAATTATAATATGATTCTGTATGAAAAGTGAGTTTGACTTATCACTTTCAATTTTGATTTTTATGAAAAAATAAATTAAAATTTGTCAGACATAAACAAGCTGAATCTAAAATGATAGTGCAACCATACAGAATATTTTGTTTTTTATATACTATAAACTAGTAAGTTCACCTTATGGTACGCCATCATGTCATAAAGCAATTTCTTGTGACTTTTCAAAATTTGATGTCCCTTAGATGTTAGATCTGGAAATATGTGCTCTGTTCACTCTGACCATGCTCCAACATAGCAGAGATGGAACATGTTTGAATGAATGTAGCACATACTTCCAGTGCTAGAAGTCCCCTAATAATACCTTCTGTTGTTGTACTACTAATGTACTGACTCACATAACTTCATTTTTTCAAATTAATATCATTTCAATCCACAATTAAAAATATATTGTCTACAGCCTAGGGACATTAATTTACTGTTGATGTGATATGTGTTAACTAGTAAAATCTAGTACATGTACACTGCACATATATAAATGTACGGTACCACCAAGGTATCATCCATTAGCATTAGAGGAAACATTATGAAAGGGGAGAAAGGGGGTTGTGTCAGTCAATGCCAATGGGTACTAAGTTGTATGGTTCGTGAGAAATATCGTAGTGTAGTGAACAATTATTTTGAAATACCATGAAAATCAAAGCATTAATATTTGAACTAGAATTTGACCACTTTTAAATTTAAATGTATTCGTATATCTGTTGTTATTTGACTGTTGAGTATGAAGAATACGTTATTAGAATGACGGTGCGAGATAATCCCACCACACCAAACTCAAAGTTAACTCCGTGGATTCGTTACTTCAATATATGGTAACAAACCATATATGTTTTGGTGCTGTCAATGTATACATAGTCGCCGGTAACCGTTACAGCATACAAGAACACCCTGGTGAATCACACGTCTGCACCGACTATGTCTTACTGATTACATTTTACTATCACGAGTTCGTAAATTACGACATACACTGACATTTAGTTACGGTTCTAATGCTAAGTTTCCTTGTACTCTATTGATAAATTAGCATGTTTGGTATCGACTTGTACAAGTCGAGACAGCGACTCGAAAATCTCCCAACTGGTGCACGGTGTGTGATCACAAATTGTTGCCGTCAGAACGACGTATTTCATTTTTTACACTTGTTTTACTTACCTCTACAGTTGCTTCCTCCATCTTTGTATTCCTCCACTACTTATAAATAACAAAAATACAAAACTAATCGAAAATTAATTAAATCTTGTTGATATTATCATACAGACATATGTACACACTCCTCTCCAGCTGACGGCTGGTAATATTGAAATTCAGTTGGTAATATGGGAACTATTGATTGGTCAATGTAGATCACATGATCATATATGCCTTCTGCTGCATTGCTCCCAAAAGAGGGCGCTCTAGCCACGGTACTGACGGTACAGATATAATGTGCCCATTGATATGTGCCATGTATATAATATGTATAGTTATTGAACTAATAAGTAATATTAAAGAATTCATGTAAGAAACAGGGACAAGAACAAGTATTTACATGTACCACATTTCAGACAAGGCTATATACCATTGTAGAAAAGGATTTTTTTCTTCCACCACAATCCAAAACATAATGACCTCCCCATTATCCACAATTGTTTAAACAGCATGATTCTCCACCCCCACTGCCAATTTCAAAAACAGGGTGACCCCCCCCCCTATAAATCCACCCCGGCTGAAGAAACTGACCGGTCCCTTGGAATGTTCTATTTTGTTTATTTCAGTGACATTTTATATTCAGAAAGCAGTGTGTTGTAGGTCGACAAAACGAGACAGGGTGTGTTTACATTAAAACGTGGCTCTGAATTCATATGCTTTATTGTGATTCGTAAAAAATTCTAAGTTCGAAGCATTACGATAGTTGGTCAGTTTAGTTTCAGTCTTTAGTTCAAAGGAGTACAATAGTTGGTGAACATCGTGATTAGTTTCAGTCCGTAAAATACAAACTGTATCACTATGTTCCCTCAGTTTAGTTCGCGTTATGAAGGTTTACATGAATTGGATATCTACCAATCTCAGTGTACGTGTAAGCCTGGTAAGTAGATTTAAAATTAGAACAAATACTTTGATTTTCAGATTTATAATAATGACAGCACATAGTGTACATTCTAAACACACAGCCTCTCCATGTCTACGTCGACCGACTTTACAGATATACGTTAATTCTCGTTGCCTCTGTCCTTCTTGTTCAGAAGATATACATTTTCCAAGTCAAAGTAAATTGCTGAAGTGTGTGGACGTTGTGCTCGGGGCACCACGAAAAGCGTCGCGTATCTTCAAACGGAACTCTTGGAAAACGTTGTGGTCAACTGTCAGAAGCAAATTTCGTCCTCCTAAAGATGAACAACGATGGGCTAGGGCTATTGTCTGCGATATTGTTGGTGGTATGATACCTTCTGATGTAAAACCTCTCGTGGCTGTCTAAACAAAGTTTGTATTCTAAGATCTTCACATATTTTCATTTAACACTTTTATGAAATGTTCAGGAAATTTCGTCATCTGTTCCTATAGGACGTCTTAGAATGACATTCGTAATTTGTTTTCAATTTACAGGAACCGATATAAATCTTGTCCCTTTTGACAGTTGGGAAACGATTGACGTCATTTACAGTGGCCGATTTACATATGTACACAAAGTAAACTATGACAACAAAATTATAGCTATGATACGCATCAAACTTTGTCATTAGTTGAGAGAACATAAAATATTGCAAATCAATATCTATAACATAATCAGTGGACGAAAAACGTTTGCAACTTATGATATTAATGTTAGTTTTTATATAATGTTTCCCCACTCTGTGCTCAAAGCGCTTTACAATTATTACCTCTATCTGGCATGGACCTATACTTTATACTTTCTCAAGTCCCTGGAAAGCATACAGTTCATTACAAATGCTATGTACAAACACTTACATCATATCAATAGCACTTTCAAATTAGTATATCAACAGTTTCGTATAATTGGGGATATTGACAGCAGTTGTCTTGGTAACAAATTTTTGCTACAAAGCAACTTAATTATTACTTTTTTACAAGTATTTCTGTAAGATTTTATGTTTGTCAATTTTTCTCACCAATTTTCAGCTTTACCATTCACATCCAGTGGGGGTATACAGACAAGTTTAAGTGAATGTTTCGATAAAAATAAAACAAATTAAGATGACCTTGAATTTATTTTGACTACGACTTTGAAAAGGTCATGTGATCACTGAGTTCCCTGTCCCCTCAAATATATAATATACTTTAATAATGATT
The DNA here is from genome assembly GCF_964340395.1 of Glandiceps talaboti. Classification (NCBI taxonomy): domain Eukaryota; kingdom Metazoa; phylum Hemichordata; class Enteropneusta; family Spengelidae; genus Glandiceps; species Glandiceps talaboti. The sequence continues at coordinate 19,300,509 of NC_135566.1, read as the reverse complement.
ATAGTATTTCTGGGGCACGGGAATCCTTCAATATAATGTCAACGTTATTATGGAAACCGTCTCCTGTGGCATTAGGTTTGCGAAAGAGAATCCAGAGGGACAATATCAGTTTTCTGAAGGTCCAATATTCTGTCCTTGATTGAATGCGATACAGTCTAGTATGTGTTATTTATTTGTATATGTTATTTTCCTTTATATCTCTGCCCATTACACACACACACACACACACACACACACACACACACACACACACACACACACACATGGTACCCCTATATAATTTAACCCTATATATGTATCACTTTCATATTGCATCATTTGCCTGAAGGGCACGTCATTTATGTTTTGGTTCATCCTTTAATAGTCTGTAAGCAATGGTAAGGTACAGTACGCCATGACGTGGCGCCCTCACACGTGTGAGAGTAGGCCGATGTTCATCACTAGTTGTTCTGTGAAGAAATTATTATTATAATTATTATTTATTTATTACCCATTTGTTATAGCATTGAAAAAAACAAGAAATATTTTACATTCTTATGAACAATGGGTAAAGGGAGATCGGAAAATAGCAAAGCTAGTCAAGTCCGTCTCCTAGAAAACTGGCAGTGCAACATTTGTACAATTGAAATTCTTTAGTTTTACGTTATTATTAAAAATAAATTATGGTTTCTTAATCTCTTTCAAGAAATTAAGAATCCAACAAAAGGATAAACTTAATTCAAACTTGTATACCATTCTGGACAGGTCTTATTCGTAAATGATTCTGAAAGGATTTAGCCCCACCAAATAGAGAAATTATAATTGACCACTAGAGGGCGCAATAACTCGCGAGTTACACATTGATAACCCATCTCCAGAATGTTGTGTATAAACTATGCATCGTTTAAAAAAAAGTAAAAGTTTTCATGCCTTTATTGATATGATTTACAGTTTAATAGTCTTGTGTGATGTCTGTCCACCTGCAACAGCGCCACCACATAAACATTATCGAAGTGCATCGATATCTCAACTCAACTCAAGACTAGTACATTTTTGTCTTTTTTAGTTAGTCTTGGTTCCTACATAGACCCTACATTAGATAAACATTAAATTGCACATCAAATGCGAAATTGCACTTTGTTTTAAAAATATACCACAGGGAACGATATTATTACTCATATGGCAGTACTATTGTTTTCATATAGATATATCACACAATATTCTACCTATTGGTGATCGATACCATGACCTGCAAACTGGAGATTTATGTACAGTACACACACATCTCTCGAGTTTTCAAACATTCCAAACGTACGTACTAATGATGATTGGGAAAACTTACAGGCCAACGAGGCAATGTGCAGCAGTAAGTACCCACTCTGGATCTATGAGAGTACCGCCACATAAGTGGAAATCACTTCCCGGACTTTGGATCGATACCTGCCAGGGTCTTTCTCCAAGTTCAGAGTTGATGCCACCAACCACACGTGATTGAGCTATAGTCACAGTGCCGCATTCTGTTAACAGAAAAAAGACGGTTATAGTTAGCGCCCTCTAAGTTCTAGAATCGATGACAGTAAAGTACATAACAACATTCACTTACAATTACTCTGATGAATTAACTTCATACATTCTACAGAGCTGTTATTTCTTCCGCGACACCTCTTGACGGTGTGTCTTGGATGATGCCGTAAAAGAGGCTGTGGTTTACGACGACGAATTCATATATTGCAATGGGTACGCACAGGATTAAGGTTTAACTGCATGTATGTTTTGATACAACCATATTTGATCACAGCAGAACAATATTAAATAGCATAACCGTGTGCTGTAGTGACTGGAAAAGAGTAGTGCACAAATGCAATATTTTCCGTTTGAACGTCTACAACTTGGTTTGAGTGTGGTAAAGTGGCTTTGACTTATCACAAACTGTTTCATCACTGCTATCGGCACAATCATTGGCCCCATCACATTGTAATGACAGCGAGACACAACTATCATCATCGCATGTAAACTCGTCACTGCTGCAGCCATCTGTGAATGATAAGAAAATTTCATGAGTATTTGCACTTTGTTGAATCCCATTTTAAGTGTTTCATGCCCACCACGAACTAGAATATTCTCTCATCCAATCTCGTTTCACCTAACCTTATGTCATCTCACAGAGTACCCCCTCGTTAGTACCTCCCTCCCCCGTATATATACCCCTCCCTGTTGCCTTCAACGTAATCTCTTTCACATTGCGCACCATCTATATATAGATCCAGTATAGTGTCTTCATACAACACGACTACTAAGTCGGAGTCATACAGCTATATATTCCAAATTTTGACAAGTTGAAAAATCTTGCTAATTTTCGAACTTGTATCGTGCTCACAGGCATGTCACAGTGATGGATTTGAAAAGACAAGGACATCACTTACTACAGTTGTCTTCATCTGATGAGTCACTGCAGTCGTTGTTGCCATCGCAACGCTTTGTACTGCTCACACAGCTACCATCATCACAGCGAAATTCTGAACTTGTACAATCTACATAAAAAAGTATTGAGAACAAGGATATAACATACTGAAATGAGAACGAGGGCAACATTCATAATATCAGCGTTGGTGTTTTAAGAAGTATGTAATAAATATGTTTATAGTTTCTTTCTTTTGATATATGTTCACAAAATGTCCAATTAGACATAGGAAGTACGGGTTTTGAGTGCTTTCTGCAATCTTGTCAGTATCAAAAATGTATAAATGTATTCTGGAAATTCGTAGTTTGGAGTTTGGAGTGAAAAATAATCGTTAAATTTTGGTACAATTTCTAAATGACCGACAGTTATTTGACACACACACACACACACACACACACACACACACACACACACACACACACACACGCACACGCACACGCACACACGCACACACGCGCACACACACACACACACACACACACACACACACACACACACACACACACACACACGCACACACACACTGAATCAACATTTTTACCGTAACAGAGATTGCTGGCTTCATCTGAATCGTCACCACAATCGTCTGCATCATCACAGACCCATGAGGGCGGCAAACACCAACCATTGTCACATGAGAATTCGCCGGCTTTGCAAGTCGCATTGACTGAAAGAGATGAAACGATTATCAGCATGATCAGTATAGACAGAAACGAGAATTTCAAAAAAACCATCAAATGGTACAGATCTAACGTTATCGTCAGGGAACAACATATAAAGTAATCAGTGATATATGTCGTCAACTCTATAATTTTCCCGCCAAAATCACATGAACAAAATCGTGCTGTCTAAAATCATTTATTAAACTTCAACTTTGCTTTAGATTGCCTTTATTTATTGTCGTAGTGTTTGAGAATAAGAAGCAGAGTGGGTCCACAGCTAATGAATTTTATCTAACGTGCCCTTAATTAACTGTACACCTACCATTACAACTGCTTTCGTCACTCTCGTCCGAGCAGTCCGGAAACAGATCACACACCCATGAATTTTTGATACACTTACTATTAGTGTTGTTTTATCAGTATAGCCATGAGGATTACAGTGTCATTTTTTTTGTTCTGAACCACCTTTTTTCTATAATTCTTTACTTTATCAACCGTTTTTTAACACCTAGCTGTAAATCCTAAATCCAAACTGAGGCCTTTTATTACGATACTGATTACACATGGGTTGAACGTTTGTGCATTTATAAGGCAATACATCACTGATGACATTTGTTGTAATTTAATCCATGTAATCCTGTCAAGGCAAGCTTGACTGCAGTAATGCATTATTATACGGACTTCCAGACACCACAATACACCTATTACAACGTCCTCAAATAAAGCGGCAAGGATTATCACGCGTACCAAGAAGTTTGAAAACACATCTCCAGTTCTTATCAGTCTGTATTGTTACCAGTTTGATTACAAAATTTTACTTTTGACTCCAGTGTACATATGTGATATGTGCCATACTCACTGAGTCGCACTCTACGTTCTACAAACATGAATCTGCTTGCAACACCAACACCTTACAGACAAGTCACCTATGGAGGTCGTTCATTCTCATATGTCACCCCCCAATTCATGGATTTCTTTTCCACTTGGCATTCGCCAAGGCGCCAGCCTGGATTGTTTCAAAACAAAACTGAAGATTTATTTGTTCACCAATGCCTATGGTGTGCTTTTACCAGCGGATATTGCCACTATAGCAATTTGATTGATTGATTGATTGATTGATTGATTGATTGATTGATTGATTGATTGATTGACTGATTGGTTGATTGGTTGGTTGGTTGGTTGGTTGGTTGGTTGATTGCTTGGTTGGTCCAACGTGGCCAGCTACACGAAAACAGTTACTCTTTCACACCGATTGCCGTTTTTATCAACGATTTCTCTACTGTTCTCTTACAAATGCTTCGTGATTTTACCGTTGATTTTTTTCAGTTTTGTTTACTGTCTAATTTTGTTACATGCGTTGTATATTGTATTTGTAATACGTAACTTGAGTTATACGTTCGTGTGCGAACACATCAATTTCCCCATGGAGATTAGTAAAATCTCATCTCATCTCATCTCATCTTAAAATTATTGTTATCTTAACACGTGTCATCTAAATGGCTGCAAAGATCTCCACATATTGTTTTATAAGCAGCCACAGCTATTGAAAGTAGCCTAGAGAAACTGAATATTGTGGTTTCGAAAGATATTTCCGAGTTTTTCGGATTACGATGTGCTGCATTTCAAGGGAAGAGAATACATTGGCGAGTACGATTCTGAGTGAAAATATTATCTACTCACCGTCGTATAATTCCAGATTCCTGAATGCCCGCTTGTTGACAATGTCTTGTCTGTACGGTACTGAGAGGCTATAGACCCGGGACTACAATTCTTTTATATGTATATCTGCTGGCCAGGTTTTGTCCTCAACATCAACTAGTTTGCGTTGTTGTTGACAACGATGTTTTTACATTGTCGTTAACATTCATAAGCACTGCGTTTCTAAAACAACTTTCCAATTGACCGATTGTTACTCCATTTCGACTCGAACCCTTTTTGCCAATTTTGTTTCAAAAGATGTAGTTTGGGTCAGATGATCGTAAATTAAGGCGGATACTTGCCTTTTGAGTCAAAACTAATTACATTTAGAGCTTTCAATATACATGTGCTGTAACTTGGTATAATAATAACAACAACAACAACATTAAGTAAACCCATATATCATTGCTTTGAGACGAGCATTCCATTCAATATTATCGTGACGGAAGGAAACAAAGCATCTTTAGCAGTGTCTTGGCTATATAATTTAGCGAGAGACTACTCGTCCCATTGAATGACTGCTAGTTTTGTCTTCAATAGTAACATTACATTATTGGTGACAACAATGGTTTGGCACAGGGTCATTGCACGTATTTACGCTTGCAATTGAGAATAAATAACCCATTCACCAAACTTCGATATCTTTTAGAAGTATTTGTATTGGGGGGGGGGGGACAGATTCCATTAAAAGTAAAATCGTTTTTGTCGGATGAGAAGTAATACCACCACAAACTAAAAGAATTGAGTTTGTTATTCTACATTGAACTATTGATCTCTCCCCTATCTTTGATGTCTTGGAAGCTGGCACTGTGATTCTAGTACTGTGCTAAGTAAAATAATTCATATCATATTGAATGTTGTAAACTCAAGAGCTCAAAGTGATGTATACCAAAGCAACTATAGGTAATTACCAGATACAAACTGAATGTATCTCGTCAAATTTTGAATATTGTTCACTCTATCGATTCGATAAAACGGTAGTCTTTGAGGGCAACATATAAGTTTGTACAATAATGTATGACTGCACATACCAAGTTTGACTGACTAACCTTGAAGCTATATGTCAAAGGTCAAGTTATAAGAAAATAAAAATACCAATCATCACTTCATTATTTTATTACTTTTCATTATGTATGGTTTTAATATCTTATACGCTAATAAATGTAAACACTTAATAATGCACATCCTGGTATTTTGATATGCAACATTCATAATATCAACATAATTAACAGAAATAAATTTGTTATTTCAGTGATTCATTCATCTATCAGTTCAAATATGTGTAAAATCCATAAATATGTGAAGGCAACGTAACGTTATTTGTTTGTATATGTGTGAAGAACATGTCATATTAAATTACGCCATCTAATCCTTAATACAATATGACTAATACAAAGTTTTAATTCTGACAGTTGCAGGTGATAGTTATGTACACTTCAGTAAATGGAATACTAGCTAGAGGTACCTTGTTGGGCATCAAACACACCCCTATAAAAAGTACAAATACAGCCTATACCACATTAAAATCCAACGACGATGATATGCACAATTGTGCTTTTTTGAAAATACCTATTAGTTTGTTCTTTCTATCTTGCACACCTTTAATTCGGCTGCTTTCGTTTTTTCTCTCATGTGAAAACACAACAACATATCCCAAGTATAAGATGTAAAGGTAAAGACAGTAGACGTGTTAGAAGTAAACAAAGAAACACAGAGCAGTTTCTTCTTTCTACCTCATATTTCTCGGATTGTCGACAGTTTGTAATAGTTGCTTTCTTTTCTGTTTGACATATGAAATATCGTAATTCACTAGAATTGATCGAAAACATGCACGTACACACTAATGTTTTAATTTCGGTAGAAGACAACATATTGCCAGGTTTATCACATGCTTGAAAAGATACTGGCATTATTGAAGGTAAATAACAAAAATTTACTGGTAACTGTAACTACAGTGTGATGTATGGTGCAAATGTATATTTATCTGTGAAACTGACCATTAGCAAGTTATTGAAATCTACTGAATACATTTCATTACTTTTCGATTTCATTCCCTGATTTTTAGTCAATATTTATTTTCCTGCTACTTTTCTGCTATATTTTAGTCACAATGTTACAGTTAAGTAAGTTGGTCTCTAAAATAATTCTCCCATGTTTACTCAATACATCGAGCACAATTCTCCAAACTTATATCATCGCAGCGTGCACACACGCACACATGCTCACAGAGACAAGTGCGCATACACACACACACACACACACACACACACATACATACACACACACACATACATACATACATACATACATACATACATACATACATACATACATACATACATACAAACATACATACATACACACACTCTAGCACACACACGCACACCCAAGTACCCTCACATACACAAGGATAGACAGAGAGATATACAGTCAGTCAGTCAGTCAGTCAGTCAGTCAGACAGACAGACAGACAGACAGACAGACAGACAGACAGACAGACAGACAGAAAAACCTAACATAACCTCCCCTTATGGGAGGTACAAATCGGGTATGGGCCAAATTCAGACCCTATTTTTGCCAAGTAAATACACACACTTTAATATAAATCTCGTCTAGTGTGGTATTGATTCATATAACAGCTCAATATAAAGCTTGACTGGTTTGTATTTGCTAATTTTCTCCACGATCACGAGATTAACAACGTCTCATTCTGGATGTACAGAAAAGGTAAATCATGGATTGATTATTCACGTGCCCTGCATGCGATGAAACAGATCTCACGATTACCTGTAATGGAAAGATTTACAATAATCTGTGTTTCAAAATGTAGAACAACCTAGTATATAATTTTTCAGATGAAGCAAAAATAACACGTCAGGAAATTAGTTCAAATTTGTTCTATGTTCCTTTAACGATGGAAACATCAAATGCGTTTCGTTTACACGGAATCGTGAATTTTAGAAATGCAAATACAGTCGACGTGTAATAGGAAAACAAAGAAAATCGAGGAAAAGTGAGTATTTCCTTAATAACGAATATATTACTCGGATTGTCCATAGACCCTCTGTGGAGAGCCTATGGATTGCCTACAGGTTTGTAATGATTTGTTTGCTTTTCTGTCTCACATAAAGGTTATGGAATTGCACCAGTCCAATCAAACTATTATTTCATTTCCGTAGGTTACAACATTCCCTGAGCTTTCTCCTTGTTCGGAAGGCATACCAATATAAATAGTATTAAAGGCAACATGACATCACAGGAATTACTTCACTGTCAATACGAGACTCTCACACCAGTCCACGGGATCGCTATTAGCTGTTTTATATGTACCACTATCTACCGCATAATTTTTACTGGGATATCTTTGTACCGTGGGCCCTCATTGACTGCATAGTGCTAATCATTTGTTTTTGTTGACGTGTTACTGAGACTCCATGATATTGCGATGCCAACAAATGATCACGTCAACAAATGATTAGCACTATGCAGTCGATGAGGGCCCACAGTACAAGTATACACAGTAGATATTGGTACATACAAAACAAACGTTTAGCGATGCGATGCTCCAAGGACTGTCATGAGAGAGTCTACTGTCAAAATACATCATCAAAGACATACAGTTACGAACTGTTAAATGTTATCAGATTACTTAGTTGAAAGCAAAAGACGAACTACTATCATCATTGATGGAGAAGATTATATTGTATAAGCTCCATAAATGACTATCTTAGTCTACAATAATTATATGCTAAAACTATCTGTAGAAAATAGCCGTAGGTGGCGCTTCAATAGTCAACACGTCGTATATTATTGTAAATAACTGCAACTTGAAGATTACAATATACTTTCTCCAATGAAACAAGATATGCTTAGTTATTTAAATTACTACACAATGTACTGTTCGTGTTTTACCTACAATTTTAGGTAAAATAATGCAAGTAGGTGATTCAGTTCTCAATAAGATAATTAATGAATTATTCCTAGTTGAGAGCACTTTGCCAACACTATACTGAAAGATTCGTTATTATATATGTACACTATATTCTATTAGGTATATGTACATCATGATAGGGCGCCCTCACGGATCGGTCGACGTGCTGATAGGCACATACACACACACACGCACACACACACTCACACACAGCAACACACAGCAACATAGGCAGACAGACAGACAGACAGACAGACAGACAGACAGACAGACAGACAGACTAGTCTTTACAGACTGAATGAATAACGTACTGACGGGAATACATAAATGGTGGATGAAAACATATGAAAGTGAATAATTGATCACTGTTGTCTTTATTTAATTATATAATCGCGTTAGATAAAGATAGGCTAATACACGCAACAATACATTTCTATTGTTATTACATAAATTGGACACTTGCTAGATTTAGTGTGATGATAATTTTAGATAATGTATATGTGTTATTAATGAATCATGTGAATAATAATAAAAATCACTCTTTCATACATGTAAATTGAATATATCTGACATATTGTCACTGAGTTGTCTTTTTGCTTATACTATTGGTATGATAATGTAAATATTACAATATTAAACTATTCTGTTCTAGGCTAATTAACCCAAATATTAATATTATTACATATCTAGTCATAATAATATAATCATTATATCACTTTGATTTCTTAGTTAATCTATGCACGAATCTCCACCATGGTAGGTCCATTTTCAATTGTTGCACACGAATCTCCACCATTCATAGCAGCCCATAGTACTTCAACGATGATGATTGATTTGTATTAAGTGAAGAAGACACCATTTCCAATCAATATGATACACATAAGCCATACGTTAATGAGTATGACGTCACCAGAGTTACAAAGATCCTCTTCACAGCACCAATTGCAAATCATGGCTATTTCAGATTCGCCTGTTCACAATGTACAATAATGAGTTAATAACATGTTAAGAGGTCGTTTGGTTACGTATCATCAACTAATTAAAACAAATAATGAAATATCGTATTAATTGGATCTAATTTACAAAAGTATACATTTTTGCAAAGTTTTCATACAAAAGTTTTTCACCAAACACAAATGCTCTTTAACATAAATAATCATTCTGTGTTGTGCTGAGGTTTTCAACAGTACTTGTCCGTGTACAAATAGCATTACTTGGCTCTAATGCATATGATGTGGAAGGGATAATGAAAAACGCTTTAAACATTATGTAAATATATTTTTGTAGTTCTTGATATAAATAATTAACAGACTGACAAGAGAAATGAAATCTTTGAGTCACTCATACCGCGTTTACAGAAAAATTGCCACTGCCTTGGCGTTACACTAATGGGACATGGTGGTATTTTTTGCTTAAACATTTTAAAATGGCCATGGATGAGGATTGGGTATTTATTCATTATTTTTTATTTTTTTATTTACAAAACAATTTTATCATGTTTGCAAATCAATACGCTGCAAAAAGCTAAATAAAAAGTAGAACATATTTATTGCATGTACAATAAGAAACTGTTTACACATTAAGTAATCTCCTGCAATTTATCAAGTTTCAAACAAAGACTTGGCATATGTAGTTTCATATTTTGATATTTCAACTAAGAAGCTATGATAAAATTCTTTTATAAATTAGAAATAGAAAATAAATATCCATATACTCATCAATATGCCAACTTAAGCCTTAAACTGACAACAGCAGAAAGACCATACACAATAGGTTTCTGTGCCGTGACCATGTGCGATGACGTAGAGAACAATGGTGTTGCTATAGAAGCTTTTGATACTTTCACCTTGACCACCCTCACGTGGCTGCTATGGACGAAAGGGCTCACGCGGGATCTCGTGACTTCTGCCGCGAGATGAAAAACGGCTTATTGTTTGACCGCATTGTGTGGTATGATATGCTAATAAAATAGCAAATATTATGGGGGCGGGGGACATCTGTTGTTGTTTATTTTCGACTGGTTTGAAGTTGTCTATATTTATGTAAAAAATAGATCATGTCACCTGAGTGAATCGCCAACTTGAAGGCAACTGAATCAATTTTCCTGTAATTCAACGATTACATTACAATGGTTTGCTTAGTTAAACCAAACAAGTCCTGACAACACTAATGGGATCAAAAATGGCTGAATATGATTTACCACTACTTTTTACTAAATGCGGTTTGGCCATTGGAATTTATATGGTACAACTAATTACACTCTCTACTTACCAACTTTCGAACCATCAGGTGCAGCTACGCAATCGCTTTCCGTTAAACAATCAGAAGAAGTCCCACACTGTCGACCAATGGCTAGAGTATCGCCGCCTTCACCTTCATAACGAGTGACCTGGACAATTGAAAACATTATTGTCATAATCACAAAAGTAAGGGCCTCAATATTAATGTTTCTTATATAATTATTATCACTATTGAATATAACCGTTGTGTATTACTGTTAGTAACTATGTTGGTGGAGTTTGCGGTTATGATAATGATGAACGCCAAGTGTGACCTGCTCATTCCACTTGTCTATACACAGGTGCCCATTGCAATTAAATTATGTCTGTTCAGTTCACTGGTGTTGAGTGGTAGAAAAGAACCCATCTTCCCCAAAGCTCAGGTCAAACAGTGAGATTGCATCTAAGGAAGATGTGGTAAGTATTTCAATTAAATTGGACCTACTTCTTATATGGATTATAACAACATAGAACTTTTCTTGTTTTTCGTTTTCATACGTCGTTGGCATAAATAATTACATTTAGTAATTAGGTATTAAATAACATATGAATGCAAGCTGTATGGTAATATGTGAAGGAGTTAGGAATAACTATAACTTTAGGATATAACTTTTGTCGGTGAGGAAAGCGTTCAGTTTACTATTAAAATTGCGAGTTGTAAACTTACTACACAAGCATCTTGATCTTCATCGCAAGCGGTTTTATCCTCATAGTCAATCTCGCATGATGCTACTGTTGTGTTTTGCGGAGGGAAACCGATACAACTGTAGCACTCCAGTGCCGATGTCAATTGCATAATTAGCATAAATACTGAAAGTGAAAGCATATGTTTTTTTTAGTTCAACATATATAGCATTTTCTCAAACAACCGAGATATAGTCTTGCTACCAGACTCATGATTTTAGTAAGGAGCACAAAGCCGCAAGAAGCGAGGACGACGAGTATAAGTCACTCACTTCTCACAGCTTCGCCGCTCGGGGCGCACTTCGTGCTCCTTACAAAGCGTTCATGACTCTGGCAGCGAGACTAACTGAGATATATATTGACGACATTGATACTAAAGTTATTTTACTACAGCTGCTATAAATGTTCTATTCTTTTATATATAACATATCCATTATTAGAAGTTTGTCAACCCATAGTAACAAACGCCACAGTCGACAACAAAGAAGATCCAATGGATTTAAGTCATTGACAAGGAAATTTGTCTATCTACGCTTTTATGTAATTTTTGTCGGTCCATATTTTTATCATATTTGAAAATATTCATTTACTAACAGTTTTTTGTTAATTTAAAGTTCCACTAGCTTTAACTGGAGTATTATTTTTTTCGGATCACACAACCAACAATATCTTCGGTGAAAATTGTTGAAATATTAATATTAATACTTAGACATTTCACATGTTAATAAGAGGCCAATTTCATCCATAAGTAGAACAGTGACATCGTGATTGAATTGGGTGGTTGATTTTTGAGTGCGGACGCAAAATTCAAATTTATTTGGATGTATTGTATCATATTATGTATACAGCTTCACGAACTTGTTTACTCACAGTGATTCGACATTGTTCAAGGTTTATGTGGAAGTTATCGTATCTAACCAACATTTTCAATTTCGCACTTCTTACCAAATTTCGAAAAAATTCGCGCCTTTAATGATAACAAGTTCTGTAAATAGAAGATAAAGTGCTGGTTTTCCAGTAGTACTTTAATGTGTTTACCATCATGTTGTTACACCGTATCGATCTTAGTGGTGTGATCACTACAATTTTCACCATGGTTTACATCATATATAAATTAAACGTGTCGATGTCACACTTGTGCACGTTCGTTTAGGGTGAGGGGAGGAACTTGTGCTGCGTTGTGCGAGTAAACTTTTAGTCAACATTTGTGGACTTCCGGTATTTATACTACCGGTATCTTAATTATAGAATTATAGTGAAATTATATCTAAATCACGCGAGAACATATATACATTCTTTAACGTTAAAAGTTTCATTTACAGTTTCTGTCATTTATTTACCTGCTATTTGATAGACAAGTTTACACGCCATCTTGACTGCTTCTTTTGACACTTTCCTTGGTACTGCAAGGCTTAATTTCCGGATTCAGAAACTGTAAAAGTAATAGTGGGATGTTTATGTTACTCATTTCGCTTATTTGTGAATCATAAAGCACGGACTCGTGGACAGGGATTAGCAATGTCATTCCTATTCTAAAGTGGTGTTGTATCTATTCAAAATAGCAAAAAATTATGTAATTGGCAGATATCAATCATTATGATAATTAGTCCTAAAATATACAAGCCTCAACCATTAAAACTATAGTTTCCTGATGTCATCAGTATATCCTCAATTATACATACCATGCACGAGCCAAGTTGAATAAAATATATGGAGTGTATACTCAAATTGCTATATCAGAATGACGATCGTCTAATTTTAAATGCGGTGTAAATAAAAAGGCCAAGTTGTATAGAAACGAAATCTTAATTTATCAGAAAAAATTGAATCAAATGAATTCAAGAAGTTCTGGTATATAGTACTCTAGTAATTTAGCCTTCAGTTTTCTAAGATAGACACAAACTAAAACTATTGTCACAACATGTTGATACAACAGTGATAAGCTATTGAGTGGAAGTTGGTTTAATTATAGTCTAATTATAGTAGGGAGTTCAAGATCCATAAACGTGCATGTAGTGTTTTGGGACTTCCAATGTTTACACTATGTTGATCACAGGGTGATTATAATCGCACAACAGAGGAACTGCTATCACCCACTTGTGTAATCTACCACATTAAAGAACAATCATAGAATTAGTTTGCCTTTATAGTAGAACCGAAGGCTCGATTACCAGTGTCGTATCTATGTCCGAGGAAATCCTATTTTTCACAAACTAAAATAAGGATGAACTTGTCGTAATAAAGACACATCTACTATAAGCATGATTTTGCTTTGGTTTGGATTAATTCGAATTGGTGTTCTTTTACAAAATCTTATCTTTAAAATGGTCGAATCCAATATTACTGGTCGCTCAACTGAACAGTGCCTTGACCAAATGAATGGTAGTTAGAGTCAGTTGCTCTGGTTTGATGTATGATAGGTACGTTTGACCTTGACATTATTACAGCAAATTTCACAATACTGTTCAGTTTTTCTGTTTCATATAACCATTCAGAAACAATAAGAAACTTGAGATGCAACAGTTTAAGAGAGCAAGATTGAATGAGTACAGTTTCTTGCAACATTTTGTCTAAAGTGAAGTGAACTACACATGCCACCATACAGACATCAAATGAACACCGCAAAGGACATTTTACGTGCCCTTCACCGGGGTGTGACTGTTCTTTTCTCAACTGGACTTGTTTGCCCATTGAAAGTGGTAAGTCGTAAAATGTTAAAGCTGCCCGATAACTTAGGTAAAAGTTCAAACAGATGAACAAAGGCCCCTTGTCAATTGTTTATTCAACTGTATCAGCATTTTCAAATGTTTGGACACATGCACTGCATGTTATTTCACAGCAACGTTGAGTTATTCAGATTGAAATCCTGGATTTCATGATTACACTTATTAAGTTATAATTACCCCCAACATCAGGATTTATCTTTAAAATGGTCGAATCCAATATTACTGGTCGCTCAACTGGACAGTGCCTTGACCAAATGAATGGTAGTTAGAGTCAGTTGCTCTGGTTTGATGTATGATAGGTACGTTTGACCTTGACATTATTATAGCAAATTTCACAATACTGTTCAGTTTTTTCTGTTTCATATAACCATTCAGAAACAATAACAAACTTGACATGTTACAGTTTAAGAGAGCAAGATTGAATGAGTACAGTTTCTTGCAACATTTTGTCTAAAGTGAAGTGAACTACACATGCCACCATACAGACATCAAATGAACACCGCAAAGGACATTTTACGTGCCCTTCACCGGGGTGTGACTGTTCTTTTCTCAACTGGACTTGTTTGCCCATTGAAAGTGGTAAGTCGTAAAATGTTAAAGCTGCCCGATAACTTAAGTAAAAGTCCAAACAGATGAACAAAGGCTCCTTGTCAATTGTTTATTCAACTGTATCAGCATTTTCAAATGTTTGGACACGTGCACTGTCATGTTATTTCACAGCAACGTTGAGTTATTCAAATTGAAATCCTGGATTTCATGATTACACTTATTAAGTTATAATTACCCCAACATCAGGATTTAGTCACGTGACGCAAATTTACTAATATCGAGAAGACCATACCTCTAGATCGACGAAACGACTACAACTAGTTCCGTAAACTATGTTAAACCTCTGCTAAAATGGATAGTGATAGTGAACACAGAACTGGGAAAATTTGAATTTTCTACACTGATACTGTATTTTGGAACAGTTTATCTCTCGATCTTAGAGTTAAGTCTTGTAGGTATAATTTTCACTACTCACTTCAGGAATTACTTTTTACAATATAAGCTATGAGCAATGTGTGAATCTTATTTATTTATAATGTAAATTTCTCTCTACATGTATACTGCCCTCATCAGTAAAACTATATAAATAAATTCAATTATACAAATGCTGCACTGCCAATGTCCTAGAAGATGAAATGGTCTAGCTCTTGCTATTGTCTGTTCTTCACCCTTTTACCTAAGAATGTAAAATATTTCTTCTTTTTCAATGCTGTAACAAATGGGTAATAAACTAAATAATAAATATAGTGTTAGAGACAGACTGTAGACACCACATGGCACAAACTCTTAACTAACATCAGTATACAAAACACTTTACAAAACCTAATTAACCAACACAATTTAAATACCCAGTAAAAAAATCACTATATAAAGGAATTGTTTGACTAATTTAGGTGTTTTCACTTTATAGTTTACATTGCTTTGTACTAAGAATTTAGAGGGAAATAAATGCTGGAAACAGGTCTGCTTTCATCGCAATACTGGGTGTTTACATGCTTTGTGGATTCGGTATTAAGAATAGCACGTAGTGCACTGGTTCTCAAGAAATGTGTCAAGACCAGAAAATCATTTTGTTTCTGGTCTTGACACAGACAGAGAGATATAAGATGGCCTAGTGTTGTAGTTACACCCGCTTGAGAGGTTGGTTACCGAACAAATGACGAGGGTGACAGTACCACAGGTGAAAAATTGCATCTCTCACAGATATATAGTGAACAGTCTGTAACTCCATGCCAGCTGCAAGGAACACGTCCAATTTGTTGTGATGTATTATATGTGTATATTCAAGGTTTTGGGTTATCGAATACAAACACTTCAATCAACGAATTTCTTGAGAGTTTTGAAATTTGTTTAAATCACATTTCGTCTAAAAATAAGAATTGTGTTATTCTTGGTGATTTTAATGTTGATGTCAATTCTAATTCTAATGTAGCCACTTCTTACACAAGCCTAATACATTCATACAACTTTGAACAAACCATAAACATTCCAACAAGGGTCAATGACGTCACAAGCACTACGATTGACCACCTGCTTACAAATGTAACTGATTATTATTTAGAATGTGGCTGCATTGAAACTGATATAACTGATCACTTATCAACATTTGTAATTGTCAAAAATATGAGGCATGTCTTTAATGAAAATAGCTCTTTTACCAGTTTCAACTTCTCCCGCTACAATCGTGAATCGTTTCTTAGTGATCTGAATGACGTCAGCTGGCAGACAGTTTTCAACAGCACAAACCCGGATGAGGCGTATAATTTATTCTACGCTAAATTCCAAAGTTTAGTCTCTAAACATGTCCCCCTTAACACGAAAACTGGGCGAAAGTCATTTCTCCATAAACCCTGGTTGACAAGGGGAATTCTCATTTCGATTAAAAAGAAACACACACTGTTCTCTAAAACTAAACGGTCGCCAAGGAACAATGTTTTACAAGAATACTATAAAACGTACAGAAACATTTTAACACGTGTCATGAGAGCTGCTAAGAGACGTCATTTCTATAATAAATTCACTTCTGTAGCGGGTAATTCTTCCAAAACCTGGAAAGTTATTAATGACATTTTAAATAGAAATGTGAACAAGAATTCTACACCAAATAAGTTGCATTTGCCAGACAGGAATGAGATCGAAACAGACCCTACAAAAATAGCTAACACTTTTTGTGATTTTTTTACAAATATTGGTCCTAACTTAGCATCTAACATATCGTCCGATATCGATTTTGAACAGTTCGTAACAGGAAATTACAACAACTCTTTCTTTTTTAGACCAGTTGTTGCTGAAGATATTGCAGAAGAATTACTGTCCCTTGACACAAACAAAGCGTCTGGTTACGATCTCATCCATCCCTTGTTGGCCAAGCATGCATCTAATCACATTTCTAGTCCCCTTTCGCATATTATTAATATGTCACTTACCAAAGGAATGTTCCCCGAGGCACTTAAGTTTGCAAAAGTTACACCATTGTATAAGAAGGGGTCCCCTCTTAACGTTGGGAATTACAGACCTATTTCAGTACTACCCGTTTTCAGCAAAATTTTCGAAATTATCGTTAATAAGCAAATTGTTTCCTATTTAGACAAATTCAACATCCTATCAGATATTCAGTATGGTTTTCGCAAACGCTACAGCACTAAATTGGCCCTTGTCGACATTGTCGCAGAATTAACTAATACGATGGACAATGGAAATACAACCTTTGGAATATTTATCGATTTCAAGAAAGCTTTTGACACCATAAATCACGAAATTTTATTACGCAAGTTACATATCTATGGGATTAGGGGTGAATCGCTAAACTGGTTTCGTAGCTACCTTTATAAACGTCATCAATCCGTAATTGTTGGCGGGAAATCTTCAAGTCCACAGCAAATCCAGTGTGGCGTGCCTCAGGGATCAATTCTCGGCCCGACCCTTTTTCTCATTTATATCAATGATATTTGCAACTCCACCAACTATTTCAATTTCAGACTTTTCGCCGATGATACAAATTTATTTCGACCATTGTATTCCCCAAAACTTAACCTCAACACTATCAATGAAGAGTTCCAACATGTGATTAGATGGTGCATGGCTAACAAACTTACTATTAATGAAGGGAAAACCAATTTCATGTTGATTAAAACGCCACAGAGAAATATAACTTTGGAAGGTAATCTTTATGTTGGCAGTACGACGATAGAGCAAGTTTCATCTGCAAGTTACCTCGGTGTTTCTATTGATCCTTCTCTTTCTTGGAAATCTCACATAGAAAATATCATCAAAGTTGTTAACAAAAAAGTAGGAATTATTTCACGTTTACGTCACTTTGTTCCCAGATCGACCCTTATCATGATATATAATTCATTTATTTTACCACACTTTACATATTGTTTAGAGATTTGGGGCAATACTTACCAAACTCTTCTCGACCCAATATTCCGACTACAAAAGAAATTTGTCCGCTTGATAACATTCACTGATTTCAACGCACACTCTGAACCCCTTTTTAACCAACTTAATGTTCTAAATATATTTCAACTTAGTAAATTTTCCTCCTGTATTTTCGTGTATGATCTTAGAAATAATCGTTATCCCCACAACATAGAAAAGTATTAGGACCGTCCCATTCATACATATCAAAACCGTTCAGCCTCCAGTGGTAACTTTCGTCCACCATCGATAAAATTGACCATCACCCAACACAATTTCAAATATGCAGCGACAAAGCACTGGAACTCTTTACCAAGTCACCTAAAAATTAACATGTCCAGGCAACAGTTCAAAAATGAACTAAGAAATTATATTTTAAATTCTACACACCAACCTTAATTTATACTCTTTGGCGTTTTTACAACATTTCTGGTTTTTGCTTTATTTCTTCTCGTGTGTGTGTATGCGTATGTATGTATGTGCGTGCGTGTGTGTGTATGAGTGTGCGTGAATGCGTGCTGTGTTTATTTTTGACTTAATTTTCTTCGTTGCGTCCATTTATGAATTTGAATTAATCTAAAATTGAATGTACGGGCCATGGACACGACTAGTTCTGCTGAACTATTTTCATGGTCCCCATTAGATAACACATGTATATTTCCATTTGTCCAATTTTTTTGAAAGTGTAATGTATTATTTATTTATTTATTTCTTGTTTTGTTTTTGTTATCTGATGAAATAAATTTCAATTCAATTCAAATTTCAATTCAAAAACATACGTGTGTGTACGTGTGCATGTGTGTGTGTGTGTGTGTCTGTCTGTC